>NW_026260229.1:0-44772 GCF_024291825.1 Alternaria postmessia | reverse complement strand
TAGCTGCTTCACGGTCGCCCATTTTGGTTGAGTACGTGGAGAGATAACACGTGTTTTGTGTGGGAGTGCTGAGATTTGTGAGTGATCAACATCCCCGGGTGATCAACATCCCGGTCAGCTAGCTTAGCTATTCTTTTTGTCGTTTTGGAGGTCTGTTGTGGTGAGCTGGCGTGGTTGTGGGGAAAGGGGCCAGACAGCCTGATACCTTCCCGGCGGTTGCAACACCGACATTCTTTTTTGCTGCTAGTGATCAGTCCCACATGTCTGATCTCCTTGCTGCGCCCTCGAGAGGACGGAATATTGCAGGCGAGTTACGCTCGTAAGCCATCAGTCAGTGCTCACTAGTGTGGCTCATGCAATCCATGGCCTGATTAATACTGGGACTCATGCACCGCACTATTGTTGAGTAACGAACTGTTTACTCATACCTCGTACGCGTTTCGTCCTTCGGCCTTTTCGGTTTATTCTATCGTCAAGGCGCACAGCAGCGTCGATCTTCTCCGATTGTCCCGGGAACTGCGCGACCAGATCTACGCCTATGCGCTCCATCAGGGGGGCTGTCTTTATTTCCACCGCAAAGGTGACTACAAAGCATACTTCAGTACAAGTTCGCGTCAACCGCAGGAAATCGTTGAGCTCCAGTACATGTGTTGGCAGCTTCGCTCGGAGGCTCTCGGACTGGAATGGCAGCTTAACGGCTTCACCTTCCTGTCTCATGAAGACCGGTGCGGCCAATTTGTCGACAAATCATTAACAGAATAGCTCATAGGCTTCTTGGATATGTACTGCGAGGCGTGGACACAGCGACTCCGATGCGTCACTTTGTTGGCGTGAGATAGCCGTGTGGCGAAAGGGTGTCCGGGCAACCCAAGCTACTTGAGTGATCTATGTCTCGTCGCGCACATCTGTGAGGACTACCCTCGTATGACAGTGCGATAGCAGGTCGATCTTGGTCAGCAGCCGCGCGTCAATTTTACAACTGGTGTGCACGATTTCCATGCAAGCGTGCTTCTACTAATCAGAGTTCTCCGCCCCGAGCCACCCATCACCTTCGAGAGGCATATAAAAGAATCTCGGCTGAGTACAGAGCGGGCCACCCTGTAGCTATATCACTGGTTCTGGTGCCCGACAAAGAATGGTCACCTGGGGTGCCAGTGGATATACCTGGGCAGCTGTGAGAACATTATACACGCGCAGAACTTCGGAATTTCCCCCTTCAGAAGAATAGTTGACTCAGAAGGGTTACGAGTGATGATGACCAGTGATAACAGTGAAGATAAGTCCGCTCACCATGACAACACGGACGCTTGCTTGTTTGAGGAACGTCTCGCCCTTGCAATAGAGTGAGCGAGGAATGGAGTTTGAAGCGTAAATGAATGCAAACATGATTTTCTTGATTTTGAATTTCTCAGCCCTCTACTGGTTCGTTGATCTTCTTGTTCCGTAAGTGTTGATGTTCAACATCAATACCAAACGGATCTGTCCACTGGGCCAACACTAATGATTTGGCATGTCATCCGGATACATTCCTTTAGCCTTGAACAACCTCCCAACTTTCTCCTGTGCTTACCACTAAGTTCAAGACATCGATAACCGCAGCCTCCGTCCAGTAATCCATTCGCAAAATGTTGACACTCCATACAGGTCTCTCAGCCAACATCCTATCCATCATCGCAGCATCAAACCAGAAACCAGCTGTCTTCTTCTCTTTGTCCCACGTCCAGGTAGTTATCACTACGCTCTTCTGACGTAATTTTACAAACACGTCGTCTTGGTAGCCTTGGTCGCCCGCCATCAAAGCCTTTCGAAGCGTGAAGTCCGGCATACGTGTGGCCACATCCATTGCTGCTAATCGAGCATCAAATTGAGTGAAGAGAATAGTAAGAGCAGGTATGCTTGGCTGATAGTTCTTCTCCAGATGTGTGAAATCGGCGAAGCGTATGGTGTAGCGCTTGATGCTTGAAAGCTTAGGTATAGAGAGTGGTGTAGCGATGCCAAAGGGTAGCTCGTACATCCACATCGCTGTAAGAGTGCTGAACTCCGGAATGAAAGGCGCAATATCGATGTGCATACGGGAATGCTTTCTGCCACTCTCCTCAACTGTTAAGGGTGAAGTGGACGGAAATCTTGCTTCTGTGTGTACCTGGTTGCTCAAGATAGCTGAAATGACCTCGGACAGCCAATGTGCTGGATACCCAAGCTCATGCAGTCTGACGATGAGACGAAAGAAGATGGTGACATTGAGTGGCGCGTAGATGTAGCTGCTCATCTCAGATACAGAAGCAGGGAGTACAAGCTTGAGAAATATAGCGTACAGCCAATGCTCGACTTCTGAACGTAAACTGAGATCACCCTGAGTGCGCTGATAAGCGTGATAGAGAATCATTGGGTATTTGATTCCCTCAACAGTTCGAAGGAGGATATCGTCAATCTTGTTGAGTGAGATAGTCTTCGCACCTAAGAAGTTCGCAAGATCACGATCCGTGTGAACCGTGGTATACTCGCTGTTAAACGCTTCTACCGAACGAAATGCAGTGTGGTTACGGCAATTGTTGGCCAAAGCAAAAGAAGATGGCTTATCCTTCAACAGTGGTAGGACGTGGATGTAAGTAAACAGTGACCCACCCACATAGTCTGGAATATTACTAAGATGTATACGATCGTAGCGCTGAGGAAAGTGCCTGGGTCGATCTTTGACATCCTGCTTCGTGATTCTTCCGAGTGCCACTGTTACGTCACCTGTTATCATCTCGACATGTAGACGACCAGCTAGACCGCGCACTGCCTGCGCGGTATGAACAAAGAACGGTGCCAGGTAGTCGTATAGCTTTTGAGGGTTTTCTGGGTCTTTACCAATCCTTGTGCATGCGTATGGCATGCTAGCGAGCTGGAACAGATTATGAACTGCGAAGACGTCTTGTTTTATCTCGTTCAAGTTGGTCATATCTGCAAGCGTTACGTTGGGCTTCCAGTTCTGTTCGACGTAGTGCTTCAGGTTCATCGCACTCTGGCCACGCATGAGCATCTTGAGAAGCTTTCTGAGGGCGCGCGGTATCTCGTCATCAGGTGGTAATAGCAAACCGGAAACGATCCAATACTGAAGCTCTTCGTGGCATCCTTCTGAAGCCATACCCGCGACGTCGGTCTTTTGACCCGTTTCTGACCAACGCTGTATGGTAGCCTTCGCTTGGGAGACGAGGTTGTGGGCGGGAAAGGCATCCGCCGCTGCTTTCTGCCATTGTTGAAGAGCAGTAATAATGGACTCGCGCCCGTATTCGTACACAAACAGAAAGCCTGGCAATGTTGCATCTCCAGCCAAAACTTGAAGGGCGCGACTGATGGTCTGTTGTAGGCATTCGTAGTTCTGGGCGGGCATGACGTAGCCGGCATACAGGAAGAATAGTGTAACCAAGGCGACAGGAGGCTTGTTGACTTGGTCCGGCGCTGTGTTACCAACAGCATCTGCGATTTCTTCGAGTAGAAGTAGAACAAGGAGATGACGAGCTAATGCGCAGCCATTGATGTCGTTCACAGTGAAATGGTAATTGCACTTCTTCATCTCCGCCCGCTGGTCCAGCACCCGCCCTTTGTTGACGCTCTCGCTCTCGATAGCCCAGATCATCCGGATCGTCTGAAAAAGATGTCTAGCATCGCCAATGCCTCCAAAGAAGTAAGTGATGGTCTCAGAAGCCGACGTATTCGATATGAGCAGATGATCAAATAGCGGCATAGCGTCATCGTTGCCCACGTTGAAGCAATCAGGGGCGATCGCGATAGCGGGCTTGTAGTGTGGTAGATTCCTGACACCTAATCCGAATGTTTTTGCGGCCTCAGACTCTTGACCTAGCGTAACACATCGTTCTATCTCGGCCTTCGATGTCGACTCGCCCAACCTCTCCAAGAGCTTGTTCGCTTGGTCGTACTGCTTGAGATGAACATGCGCCTTGGATGCACGCAGAATTGCCTTTGACATTGCGCCATTGTTGGCTACTGGTATCAGGGAGAGTGCTTGGCGTACGTCCTCGATCACTTTGGTGTAGTTGCCGAGCTCGTAGTGGACGGCAGAGATGTTCAGCAAGGGGCGATAATCATTCGGGTATAGAGCAGCAGCTTTCTGGTAAGATGCGATTGCTCAAGAACCATTAGCGTCATTCGTGGAGGGTTGAGGGGGTCCATCTACCTTTCGTGAACTGTCGCTTCTTGAACTGATTGTTGCCCAGTTCCCTAGCATCCATCTCTCCGTTGGCGTCGTTGTCCGACATACTTTGTGGCTGTCAGAGAGAGAGTGTGTGAAGATCTCGGTTCTTTTGCGCATTCGAAAACACTAAACTTGTGGTTATACATGCGTTTGCTCTCGGTTGCCGCACAGACGTACGGGTCGCGACGTGTACGCTAGTGTATACAGTTCCTAGGAAATGCGTGAGTCTTCCAGTTTTGGAACGTGTCACCTGGTTAGTCAGAAATACAGTGACGATTGTTCCTCATTCACCACGCTGTCATGGTACGAACAATGACGATATGTGCCTACTCTTTCAGCTCACTCTCACCTGCATCGTCGAACCCCCTTTCTTCTCAAGGTTCAACTGCGCCCTATACACCCTCAACTGTAGCCACACAATCCCAACCACAAAGAACACAGCAATATCTTACCGCCCACCCGTCGCACGAGGACCCACCTCTTACTCGCCACAGAAAAGTACAGCCGCGTCCAGCATGTCTCGATACTTTCCTACACCGACTAAGGCTAAGCCTCGTATCAACCCACTTATTAAGCTCTTCGTATGGCGATGTCCCGATGACGGATGCAAATATGTCAATGAGACATTGGCAAGTGAAAGAGGCTACGTCCGAATGATCTCAACTGGCGAAGAGCTTCCAGAACCCATGTGGTACGGGGAAAAGTGCGAAATGTGCCGCCAGAAAGCAGGGTAAGTTGCGATTGTGTAAAATGCATGCAAAATATATGCTGACTTCGTATTTTCACCCTTGAAGTATAGAGTGCTTGCTCCTTCAAATCAAACCTCTGACGCCCTCTCAGCCTGTAAGTGAAGCGAAGGGCAACGGCAAGGCGGTGGTAGACGAGGATGTCGAGATGGAGGGTTGATGCGAAATATCGTCTACTCGTAAGCTCGAGTTCTGGATCTCCCCCGCGTTGACGGAGGACTGCTGGACATGTGGGCAGTCCGTTTGCTAGAAACACGCGTCGCCTCAAAGCTAACGGTTCGCGCCTAGATATGAGGCTTGATAGCACCAAGATTCCTCAAATCGCTTCTTGTCCTTTTACATGTCATGGCTGATGGGATATGTGAAATGAAACGGGCTGCGGTGTAAACGTCATCATATACATCACTGAGAACGCGTCAAGACGCGACGTGCTAGACCGGATCGGCTGTAGCGCGTCCTGTCCAGCCCGGGCTGAGCTTTCACTGATGCTGTGCAAATGAGAATTATTCTCGCCCTATGCTTCGCCGCGATCATGTGAAGCTGGACTAGCCAGTTCTTCCAGACCCGAACTCTTGCGAAAACGTGCAGTAGGCACGAATTCTTGTCGTCTTTACTTCCAAGGTTGGAGTAAAAGCAGCCAACGAAGCTCTTCAGCCCGTAACGACTTCACATCCTGCCATACTCAGTACAACAGTTGCCCTCCATACAATGCTCGTCATAGTCGCCCTCGAATCCATCGCAGTGGGCCTTACTCACGTCGAAAGAGCTGAAGAGCTGAGCCCCACTCTTATAGGCTTCTATGGACGTGTATTGCCGAAGCCTAGGGCATGATTAGCTCTCCTGCGCAACCTTTCAGCTGACCAGGCCCATTACCTGGTGATTCGGGAACACGAGCATGTCTGCAACGACGACATTCTCCCGTCTACTGGATGCAAATACTATGAGTTCAGCAACGTCATCTGGAGTGAGTGGATCGCAACCGCTAGATGTCTGTCAGCAAGCCTGTCCGGAACCTAAGGCAAGTTGCAAAGATCGTACGCATAGACCTTATCTGCTTTCTCTTTGTCAAAGCGATGCCGGATGTCGTTGAACTCCTGTGTGCACCATGTTAGCGTGAGTAGGCATAAAATCGCGATACTTACTGTCAAGACTTGCCCCGGATCTACTGTTATGATTCGGATACGTGTGCTGATCGACTCTTTCCTCAAAGCATCAGTGAAGGCCCGAATCGCTGCTTTACTAGCGCAGTATATCTGCATGATTCTCAGTTCACAACCATTACGAGTTCAAAACAGATTATCTGTCAGAAAGGCCACGCACCGATCCACCAACATAAGCCTCTCGCCCAGCAATACTTCCTAACATCACAACATCGCCCTTGCCGCCGTCTGGTCGCCTCTTGAATATCTTCATCACTGCTTGCGTCATGTTGATTACACCTTGCACATTCGTTGCCCATACATCCTGAATTACGTGTGTTGGTATGTCGGGTGCTTGTTCGACGCCTGACATGAAGCCTCTTTTCGTAGTTGTCAACGAATGAAGTAAACCTTCTAATGGAATACACACGCATTATTGACCAGCACATCCACGTCGCGGAACTCGTCTGGTAGTCCTTGCTCTCCAAACATCGCCTCGATCTCTTCCGGTCTTGAGACATCAAGTTCCATCACGAAAACCTTCACGCCATCGCCAGTTTCATTCTTTATCTCTGTGGCGAGCTCATGGAGTCGGCCGACCCTTCGCGCTGTAACAATAAGCTTCAGATCTTGTGGTGATGAACGAGCGAACTCGAGTGCAGTACTGCGACCGATTCCGGAAGAGGCCCCAGTGATCAACACGGTTTTACCGGAAAGATTGTTTGCAATCGAGTTGTGTGAGCGCATGCTTCCGTTCAAGTTCACAGAGCTCTTTGCGCGCTCGGGTCGTAAGATGTGTGGTAAGAACGGGAGCGGGGATATGGCCGTTGATACCCGGTTCCGCGAGGCAAGCTAACGAGCGGACGTTCGCGATGTTCAGTGGACATTCCATCGTCATCGCTCAGCCGTTACAATTACACCCTTGCAAATACTCGTCATGCCACACGCGATTACTTTGACCCAGCACTGCGGCGCCATTTCACCGAAATGGTTCCTTGAGCGTTCAAGGGTGCGGTGCCGCTGAAGGATTTGGCCAAGATGCAACGCCGAAACACGTTCCATTCTCATTGGGGTTGACATTGAGCGATCGGATTCTCTGCAGAGCTACGCACACGACTTCTACGCACATCTGTACGAGGTGCAGATAGAGAATCGCGTCGATGCTGACGATCTTGTTTTGATGGAAGAGCCCGCGCCACATGCAACAGTTCCTTCGGCAAGGTGGCGTGGATGTTCAGATGTTCGACAGGTACGCGGAGAATAGCGCAGGTTCACCGCACACCGGCATTTGCAAGCGAACATGACAATCATGCACAGAAAAGGCTGCTCGAAACGCGGTCTCTCGGCAGAAGCTGGGATGGGCCGCTCCTTAACATGAGGCTAACACCGATGCATCTGGGTGGGCGTTGAAAAGTTGCAAGCGAGGTACCAGACGACTGGGCCGACCGTGTTGGCGCCAAGATTGCGCGTCTCAACCGGAGCCGTAACCTTTTCCTGACTGCCGTATCTCATGGCTCACGCCACTTGAGTCAAGATTTGACCGTCTCAGCGAGACATTATCCGCAGCCCACGACTGTTCGCCGCGTTATGCATCCTCAAGCGAATCAAGCAAGAGCAAGGATGAGAGATTCATGGTTTAGGTGATTGAGGTCTCAGTGATGACCATCTTTTCCCCTAAAGAATATCATCGACATGTAATGAACCAGATTTGGGTCCGTGAAAGACAAGCTGCCTGATCGTGAGGCTTCCTTCAGTTCTCCTACCTTCAGTCCGATCCCTGTCATAAAGAATCCTTCCCCCAGTTTTCATCGACGTCTCTTTATCCGAATCAAGAGTACGAAGCATTGTGCATGCGATGCCATGTGTACTCCTATACCGCAGACTGTTCAGAGAATGAACGCTTCATATAGCACAATTTACCTCGTGAAGGCTGTCTAGCGCACCAACTTATCCACTGTCTTCTGCATCGGACTACAAAGATGTCTGACCCTAATGCAACGCTCATTGAGTGCCGCGTTGAATACGCCCTTGGAAGTGTCATTATAGCTGCAAGATTCTTCACGAGATGGAAGACATTGGGATGGCGAGGCTTCTACTGGGATGACTTCTTTGCATTTTGGTCGTGGGTATTCTTCACTCTCATCTACGTTATGGTGGAGTATCTCAGTAAGTCGAAGATAGCAGTGAGTTCGCGATTTGATCGTTTGACTGACAATCTCCAGGTATAATGGGTGCACCAATAGCCATGACCCAAGAGCAGCGTGAAGCACTCCCACCAGCGATGCGAAAGTCGATGCGAGAGGGTGCAAAGGGCATGTTTGCCTCGTTCTACTTCTTGATCTTCTTAGTTTGGAGTCTGAAAGGCTCGCTCATTATTCTCTTTCTGCGTTTGACGTAAGTGCAGTCTATGACGCTCCGCAAGATCGATACTAACTTTCGCGTGCAGGAGAAGTACTAGGCTCTACCATTATGTTCAAGCCGTGGGCGCTATCTCGATTGCTGCATGTATAGCTGCCATCATCACTCAAACCACACACTGCTTGCCTTTGAAGAGAAACTGGCAAATTCTTCCTGACCCAGGCAAAGAGTGCTCAGCTGGCATTGTGATTAACATTGTCATTGCTGTCGGGAACGTCTTGTGGGTAAATCCTCAAAGTTTAGCGATATGTAGCTAACGCATGATACAGAGTGGATGCTTTGTTGCTCGTTGTTCCTTTATGGATGCTGAAAGATGCAAAGATCAGTCTATGGCGGTGAGCTTATTCCCCATATAAGAAGAGCCAAAGCTGATACATGTTCAAAGCAAAATTCGAGTCATCTTTCTCCTGTCTCTCGGTCTCTTCGTTATGGGCATGGCTATCGCACGCTGCATTTTGTCCATCGGCACCTCCGTCCAAGTGGCTCTCTCTTCAGTGTGGGCACAACGCGAAGCCGTAAGTCTGCCATTCACCTACAAGCCATAATTTCGGTATCTGATCGTGTGCAACAGATCGTGTCCATATTCGCAGTGAATGCACCCGTAATCAACAGCCTCTTTCGAGCAGAAACATGGGCAACAAGACACTCTTCGAGCGGCTACGTATCCAAGGACTCCCACAGGTCGCGGACAAATACCAGTACGTTGGGAAAGAAGAAAAAGACCGGCTTCGAGATATACAAGATGACGGATATCGAGACCAAGATGACGGACTTTGAGACAAGCAGCAAAGAGAGCACGTCGGAATTGTTCAAAGATCCAATGCTATCTCCAGTGCCTTCGCAGTGGAGATGTTCAGCGCGAGGAGCAAGTCGAGATGGTAACCCCGGACGTATGGCTTGAAGGGATGCGGGAAGATACCCATAGCCCCTGAAGCTGTCGTAACGTCCCGCTGATTGGCGCTGTTCTCCGACATTTCGATTCCTTCCGCGGAGGAGAGGGATTGCTTGACGCGTCCGCCTAGCATTTGGTTACATACAGCCTACCTTTCATATCGCACATCACCGCAAATGTAACTCACTACTCTTGTTGCCCAAGATATAGTCCTCGTCAATTAGGGGTCGCTAGACACCAACAATAACTCAAAGCATACACTTGAGCCGCTCATCTTACGACCTGCACGATAAGGCCACCCCAGCAATAACAGTCTTCTCAGCCGAGTCATGGGCACATGTCAACGTACACTAAGGATCAACTCCCTGATCGACCCCACATCTGCCAAGACCTTATTGCCGTTCGCGGTAGGCGATAAACCGTGAGATGACCAGGGTCTGTAAGAAGCGGAACTAGAGAGTCGTGAATTCGAGAATATGTAGTCAACAATACTGAAGCACGAATCATGCCAGGAACTGATAAGTACCCCACACTATCCGGCTCATGGCTCTCTACCAAATCAAAACTCATTAGAACTTTTCAAAATGCCATCTTTCCAAGACACAATCAGAAACCTAGACTCTTTACAGCCCTCACAGTTCTCTACAGACGCTGAGCGCTACGAAGCTAAAGAAGCAGCGCGCCGCCTTCTGAACCGCCTCGAAACGCCATTTGAGCAAGGCTGGAGGCTGTCTTTCGAGACGCCAGTGCTCATCGCCGGTATCCAGACCATTCTTGACCTCGGCATCTGGAAGCAATGGACGGAGGCGAATAAGAAGAACCCTGGTGCACCAGTGCATCTGGATCAGCTGCTAAAATGGGCCAACGCGAAGGCCGAGCCAAATCTGTTGCGTGAGTATAGATGTCATTGGAAGTAAGAATTACAGAGCTGATATTGTGGTTTGTAGGAAGATTTTTGAGACACATCGCTGCGCTATATGTATTAGAAGAGACAGATGTTGATACCTGGAAGCCTACACCGTACTCGCTCTCTCTTGGCGACACGGTATCGCATACCGACCAAATCACACAATGCGGGTACGTGGAGCCATCCTCAATCAGATTCCTCAGTGGTCCGTTAACGCAACTCTCAGTAC
The DNA here is from genome assembly GCF_024291825.1 of Alternaria postmessia. NCBI lineage: Eukaryota > Fungi > Ascomycota > Dothideomycetes > Pleosporales > Pleosporaceae > Alternaria > Alternaria postmessia. The sequence goes on along the minus strand of NW_026260229.1, from coordinate 34,243 downwards.
CGATCATACCGTTCCCACAGGCGTCAACCTCCCGTATTTCCTCAAGAAATACAATTATGTCGAACCAGTCGACCTGGCCAAACTCGACAACTACCGCGATATGACAGGCGGAAAAGACTTCTTTGCTACTTGCGCCGCTGACCCGGTGGGCAAGGGAAGTAGCTTCATGGGTCTGATGACCGCGCTGCGGAACCATAAGATGAGCTGGACAGATGTGTACGATACGAACCGCATCGTCGATGGTGCTGATGTCCAGACTGGAAAACCTTTGTTTGTGGACATTGGCGGCGCGCACGGTCTCGACACTTCGCGTCTTCTTGACAAGCATCCGGACCTGCCTGCCAACGTTCTGGTCCTGCAAGATACTCCCGAAGTCGTCGCAATGCCCATTGAAGACTTGGATAAGAGGATAGTGAAACAAGCCTACGACTTCTTCACGCCTCAACCTCAAAAGCACGCGCGCGCTTACTTCTTCCATGCCGTACCCCACGACTGGCCTGATGCGGACTGCGTACGCATGTTCTCGCAAGTGGCCGCTGTGTTCAAGCGCGGATATTCCAAGCTCCTGATCTACGAGGTTGTGCTGCCGAAGAAGGGAGCCACGAACTTGATGACGACGTTGGATTTGCAGCTCATGAACTGCACAAGTGGAATGGAGAGGACAGAGGAGCATTGGGCGAGATTGTTGAAGGAAGCCGGATTTGGTATTGTAGATATAAGTCGGCATCCAAGGGCTGTGGAGAGCGTTATCGAGGCGGATTTGATCTAAGTGGTACGTCGGGCGTATTGGTCGTCCTACATGCCCACGTTTCGAGTCAGAATGGAGCATGCTCAGAAAGTCACTTCGAATAGACCAATACTATCTCTTTCTGAGAAAGGAATTTGATGTCCGCTCCACCCTTCAATCCAATCTCTCGCCATAACTTGATGACCTTTCCTATGCACCTCAACATTCTTTCTTCCTTCTCTCCGCTTCCTGTTGGCGAGCCAAACACAAGGGTGTTCAGCAATAGAGGCAAATATATTGTTTCGCGCGATACCATATGGCAGGTTTGCAGCAACCCAGCACCAATTCCAGAAACGTCGAATCTACCACGCTGGACATCGTAGGACAGGAGTCCTTTCTCGGAAGTGAGGGCGTACGCATAGATCATGTTGCGGATTTCACCTGGGAGACAAAGTAGGGGCGATGCTGCTATTGCAGCCTGATGGGCCGCTAGTGTGGTATGGGAGGATAGGGGACCGAGGATTTTGGTGTGGGTCTTTCGTGGCCGTTTGTAGGATCTGAAAGTTTTCGAAGACTTTCTGAAGAGAAACTTTGTGGTTCTTGAAGGTTCGAAGCTTTCTGCCTGGCCAGGTTTTGTAGAGATCTGTGGCTCTTTGGACAGGGTTGAAGCATGCGGGGTCTGCAACGTTGGATTGTAGCACGAGGTATGCATGATACAGGAGGTGATAGTGTGTAGATGGCTGCGCTTTTGATGGTGGCTGATGTATCCAGTGATATGTGTGAGGCTTGAGATTAGAAAGAACTGGTGGAGGCTTCAGGCGTTAGTACCAAATTATATATTTTGGCCCACGATAGAGTTGTAATCATCAAAAGACACGGCCATATTTGCTACTGTTGCGAATTGCACAATAGCTCCATGGTTGACTGTTCGCTACCAGAAAGTGAGGGCACGTCTACCTTCGCCTCAGCTATTTTCTCGGCCTACTATCATCAGCTGGGACCCTATCACAGCGCTTGAGTGCAATGTTTACAGTATGATTGATCTTAACATGCTTCGCACATACCTTGCGCCCAAGTAAATGAGCGCTCCAGCCGTGGGGCCTTCCAGACTACGCCCACTCCCCCCTCGAATTGGGTGCGCGTATCTGGAATCATCGATCCATAGTCGACATATATGATTTCTTCATAGAGTAACACCACTCTTTTGGCCCGGGAACGTGGTTTCTTCGAACTCGATCTTGGTGATGTGCTGGCCGGGCACAACGATCAGTCCAACATAACGACTATTCCAAGCTACGGATGTGGATGGATTTCCCGACTCTTCCACCGCCTTGCGAATCGTCTCGGCTGATGGCGCACGGTACTCATGTGCCAGTGCAAGAATGATGTTACGGCCCTATACCGTGTCAACACAGTGCAAGCTCGTACACACGTCATAGCCTACCTTATCCGTGCACTTCATCTGGCCTCCAAAGACGCGTCCATCGCTGGCATGTATGCGTAGATTCTTGCCGATGAACTGATTCAGCCAGAAAGTCGCTTGCTCGTTGTCCATGTTGGGGTTCTTCTTTGCTCTGGGGAAGAGCCAGCTGTAGCGGTTGGTCCTCCTTGGGGCTAACATTTCACTTCTTGGAAAAGAGGGGACCGCGATGTGGCTGTGTAACCTTGAGGCTGGAGTCGTGGCTTGAGAGGCCCGTCGGAGAGGGGACGGCCGATGTGGCTTGGCGCGTTTGACGCGTTTGCGCCAAATTTCTGGACTTTGCGGAGCCCATGCGCAGTGGAAAGTCGCCATACATCCCACCATGTCTTCGATACGGCGGAGCTGCCAATCGGCCTTGTTCAGGACAAACAATGTCTGTCTGTACACCAATGGCTCAAGACGCGCATTCTCTCGCACGTCGGTGAGCTCCAGAGGTCCGTACCACACCCGCATCGCCCTCCCACTGCTTACCATACTTACACGGACATAAGGCGCTCTCCCAAACTTCCTCCCACCCTCCAAGCCCGAACTATCAGAGCTCCTCTCCAAGTTCAACGCCAAGATCCTTCTTCCCTCTCACTTGACGAAAGAACAACGGAAGCTTGTCTACTCGAAAGAATCCCGCGCAAAACTCGAAGCCGAACCCGTAGAGATCACCCTGGGAGATGTCACTCTTCCTCTCGAACACCTCGACCGGAACAGACTGCCAAACACTTTCAAGACTTTCAGGGGGATCGTAGCCGAGAGCGAGACTAAGGAGGACTGGGAAAATGTAGTCAGATGCTTGGAGGGATTCGAAGAGGCGGGCATCAAGGTCGAAAGCGCGTGGCAGGAGCTAGTCGTAAGAAAGTTAAATCTAGCGGACATGCATCATCTTGTCCTCAAGATGTTGCAAAGATCAAAGGCAACAGGCGTGAAGCTGAGCAACTTGGGTGTGCTGCAACAAGTATTGAGGAGTGTGCACGACAAAGCTACCTTGTCTGACTGGGCAGAGGAAGAGACAGCCAAGATGTACAAGCAAGCGAAGCAGATTGTCGAGCTCATGGATAATGAGGAGCACCACAAAGTCCAGAATCGCAAGGATCAGCCTACTGAAGGTGACTGGAGGGGCAGGCCTTCCGTTGTTGCACTGCCGACCGAACTGGCTGCTGTGCTCGCCGAGCGACATGGCGGAGACATGGAACAAGTCAAGAAGCTATCGAACCGTTTGGTAAATGCGCTTAAGCAAAGTGATTACACAGTATGTTTCCAAGAGCTTCGCCAATAAACACAAGGAATACTGACAAGCCTTTCTAGGCCTGGCTCGACATGACGTCCTTGCGGTCCAGTACTAAAGCCGATTCATTCAAAAACGTTACCACACAGTTGGCATTCACAAAAGACCACAGCTACAGTCTCCTTGAAGTAATGATTGTGTGGAATGCACTCAAGACATCTCGCAAAGTACTGGGTGCTGAAATGCCCATGGCCGAAGAGGCACAAAAGTTCGAAACTAAGGCAGAGCAAGTCCTGATGGAGGGCATGCAGTCGTTGGATGATATGTCGAAAGACAAGAGCGGCAAGTCGCTGAAACCAGCGTTTGTGAAATACGCCAAGGATGTCCTTGAGAAATGCAGATAAGAGGCGAGCACCAAGAAGTTAGATGTAAAGAAATAAGAATACGGCAGGACTGACTGTCATGTAAGTCCATATACTGTACCATAGCGCAGAAATGAATAAGGAAGTGTTCCTTTGCTGGTGGAGCACCACATTTTGAGCATGGTCATTATCGGCTGCATCGCCTCACACCAGTCAAATAAACATGATTTCATTATCACAGCGTATCAAATCATGGACAGCTCACATGGCTTCTTTGGCGCCGGCACCGACTCCCTTGCTTTATTTGGCCTCATGAGATTGCCCGTAATCTAGTCTGACGCTGGGCACTTTCTGGAGACGAATGACATTACTAAATCTCACCAGAACATCTATTGTAGACCTCGGGTCGAGTCTCGACCAAGTATGGAAAACCTCGACTTCGTTCCATGTGTGATAGCTCTTCACTTCGTTATTCAGTGTCCGATTCTTGATTTTGATATTAAAGTTTTCGACGGTATGGAAGGAAAGATGGTGCCCTCCAAGTCTGCACGTTGGGTAGCTACGTGTGCGTTCAGTCACTGGTGCCAGCGCAAATGGCCTCAATCACCTTCTCATAGGTGTCTTCTTGGTAGCAAAGCTATCTTTTGGAGGCCGCTCGTTCTACGGGTCATCATAAATTGCGAGAGTCTTTTTTGTCGCAGCTGTTTTCGAACATGGCAGACTTGCTTCTTGCTTTTGAAATGAACCGCAGAATTGTAGATCGCAGTGATCACCAGTTGCTCCAAATGTCTTCAAAAACACCCAGGAAACATGGTCAAGAGAAGTGTTGGGTTCAGTTTCTATCGTATCCAGGATATGTTGATGGAGCATGGAGCACCCAAAAGATGTGTGCACAAGCCAATATATCTATGAGGAGATCATGAAACTCATCCCGACAGTCTGTGGCGCCGCAATCCCACATGGCTGTCAAGTGTGGATTTTTGAAATGGACACATCTTGGTTTCGGAGAATAGCGATATTGTGAAGGATGCGGCGATCTTCCAGAGCGAGGCCATTGTCTTTTTCGAACACGAAGGAATCTTGGAAAAGATTGTCTACTCAAACATGGAACTATAGATTTGGAAATTGTGGAAAAGTCCACGAGAAAAGGACATGAAATCACTTGTTCAACATTTTGGACACCATGAGCGCGAACCGTTCGGGTTTTGGAAGACTCTCAAGGTATGTTTATAGAAGAAAAGAGGATCTGAGAAATGACAATGAGGCTTATATACGTCCGCCGAGCCTAATGGTGTTGGCTGTCACCAACAGCATCGGCACCTTTGTGTGTAGTCATATGATCGTTACGGTGTTCGGCATAAAATCAATAGGTTGACTGTGTACTCGAAGCAACTGCCGACGATCAACGCGAGTAATCAGCTGTATTGATAGACGCGGTTCCAATGTCTCAAGCGTAAGCGGTCGCGCGCGTGTCGTTTCATGAATTGAGTACAGACTCCAGCACTGCTTTCACCTGACTTGTCAGCTGCACCTGCCTTTCACGACGCCTAGCTGCTTATACTATTGTCTCAAAGTTTCAGATTCTGCTTGTGCTTGATCACATGGGCACTTTTCTATATCTATTTTGTTGCATTGCAGATGAATATCACAACGCTCAACCACACCCGCAACGAAATCGCAATTACAACCATCAAGTAGACTTCAGAAATGAGCGTCCCATCAAATTCATCTGCTTCTCCGGCAACTGGGCGCATAACCACCTCTGCTCAAATCCTCCCCAACTGGGACACTTCCCGCCCCATTCTACGTTTCGACTTCCCCAACGCCCAAGCCCAAGAAGCCTTCCACCGCGCCTTCTTACAAGTCCGCTCCGAAAAGGATAAGGCTGCCTTCATGGCACGTTTCTTTGAGAACTACGACGGACAAGTGTCGATCCCACGACGCGTTGTCATGGACACGAGTCGTGATGAGCAAGTGGCAAAGGAGGTACAGCGAAGTTTGGGGGTGGTAATGGATACCGACAGGGATCCAGAGGTTGCCAGAAGACTACAGCAGCAAATGGGTGGAGACGACTCTGGCGGAAATCGAATGAACGCGCAATTATACGATGAAGAAATGGCAAGCCTTAGACAGCGCCGGCTTGATTTCGAAAGGAGGCGTCAGGGTTACGGCGGTGCGGGTGGCTTAGGCTACAACGGCGGTGTGGGTCGGATGACAGACCGGTTTGGAGATATGTCAGTTCACCAGCGCGTTGCACATCCTGGCTATGCTCCGCAACAGCCACGCCAACCGGACTACTACGATAATGGCTATGGTGAGCCGTACCCATGGGCATACGGTCCAGGTGACGGAGGGGACGGGAATGGAAGTTATGACGCTGGATACGATCCTAGGTATCGATACTGGGGCCAGTGGCGTAGAGGCTACTAAGCCTGCTGAGCACCAATGTTGATCAACCATGGAGACTCTTAGTGTTCGAAACAATGTCACATATCTAGACACGAGCTGATGATATAAATCGTACGCGCCAAAACCAAACCTCATAGTAGACCTGTTAGACCATGATAGCGCTCCTCAGACATATGCCAGGTCCCTCTCCCTACTAGCGTAGCCTCCTGTGTCTCCTGCTCAACGAATTTTGTCATCCGAGTCCTGTATTCTGATGGCTTCCATACGTTTCCGCATTGCCAGTCGCGCCATAGCGCCCTTTGGCTTGTTTAGTTCGATGCTTGGGGACGACGGGCTTTTTGGCGAGCAGGTAAGGGATGGAGGACTCTGTGACGTAGGGCTCTGTGACGAAGGACTCTGCGGTGGAGGAGTCTGAGGCGGAAGTCTCGGTGTACCGGCAACTCGTATCTTCATCTTGGCCGGTCGCCACTCCCATGGCAGAGGAAATCTCTGAACCATTTCCGTAGAATACCTAGCCGGGCAAGATGTAGATCGTGGCCTGACAGATGCTGTACATGGGAGTTTGTATGGAGGATTCCATGTGGGCGAAGTAGTGGGGTTTGAACGAGAGGTAGTGACCCGAGAAGAAGCAGCTATAACGGAGGCAGTACAGATAGCAAAAGACAGTAGTAGTTCAAGAAATTTGGCGATGTGAGGGCTGTTGTGAGACGGTAGTGCAATAGCGATATGTGAGGCGTGTTCTGGCGGAACCAACAGAGTTTTGTTTAGGCTGTCGAGCATTGCAACTGCTTTATTGTGACAGTAGGGCGCTTTCCAGCGTAGATGCGTAGAGGGCGGAAGGAGTGATTTCAGGCTATCACCCGTTGTTGGTGCCCGACATCAACACTTGGGACGCAGGGACGACCGGACCATGATGTACCGTACTGCCATACCTCGACGAATAAATACACGATAGCGAAAACCTCTAAGGTTTGGTGTAGTACCATGCACCGTCTTTCGTACCCTCGTGGTCACGTTTTGATGGGTTCTTCAATAGATCATTTCGTCAAGATTCGTATTCGTACAATGGTATCACTCTTCAAATCCCAGCCACTCGCCAACATCTTCGCCTTCGTCACTATCGACCATCTCTTCATCCATTGTCCCATCTTCAATGGCCTTGACCCCAAAGTCAAGCTGTGCTGACTTCTCTTTCTCCTCTGGCGGCTGTGCCAAAAGATATTCAATGCGATAGATGTTCTCGTCCGCCAGTCTGGCGAGCTCAGCTTGTATCCTACGAACGGCCTTCTCTACACTTCTTAGTTCAGCCTCGAGGCCGCCCTTGTTGTCTTTCATCCATCGACCATGCTTGCTGAGGAGCGATTCAATCCACACCAGATTGAATTCCAGATGCGGAGACTCATCGGCCTGAAGAGCGACAAATCGTAATAAGCGGCCTAGATATACTGAAGGTAGGTCTTTGACTACCAAAGCTACGCTGCCCACGGGTGTGGCTTCATATACGCGACGAACCAGATTGCGCTCGTTGAGGCGGAAGGCCATGACCAATGCTTTGAGATAGTCCTTCTGTGCGAGAGTTTCGAGAGTTGTAGCTGGGGTAACGGTGATGTCTAGGTCGAATGGATCGAACTGGAATGTGTTGTCGAGTGAGTAGATTAATAAACCTTCTGTCGATGCAGCACAGAACGCTCGCCCGGTGGGTGAAAATGCGACAGCAGGTACTCGTACTTCGGGTCGTGTTCTCCGTGCGCCAATGCCTTTTTGCGCCCCAGGTAAGGTTGTGTCTCGACGATCTTCCAGATCTGACGCCTCGCCTTGCTCGTCAATAAGACCTTGTGGTCCAGCATCTGTGAGCAGCTTGCTGTTGAGAAACTCTTGCGTGCCATCGAGAGATAGGTTCACGGATACAGTGAACTTCTTGAGTAACACACCCGACTGAACATCATACAAGCAAATGTACTTGCTGTTCCCACCGGCCAGTACACATGTCCCGTCTGCGCTGTACTTGACCGATGTAAAGGCTTTGGTACCTGCGACGTTGGCCGCCGTTCTTCGATCTGACATCTTACGACCACCGGAAACATCTCGCCGCGCATCGACGCCGTTTTCTTGTGCAGCATCGGAGACATTCCAGAATGTAAGCTGCCCGTCAAGTGTTGTTACGGCTATTTGCTTTGAGTCGGGACGGAAAGCCACAGATAGAATGTCGGCCATGAGTTGCAGCGGCTCACTTGTTTGCGTGCGAGCAAAGATGTTCCAGACGCGGACGGTCCTGTCCCAACTTCCACTCACCAGCGTGCCTGCATCAGGGGAGAATGACAAGGACGATACAGGGCCCTCGTGGCCAGACAGCCTATCAAGCAGCTGGCCAGTCTGGACAGACCAGATGTGAATGTCGAAAGAATCGATAGAACCTGCGCATACGACCTCACCGCTCGGGTCAACGGCCAATGATGAAAACGAAAGTCTCGAAGGTGCCGTGAATGTGCGGAAGTTGCGATACCGGTGGAGATCCCACGCCCTGACAGAACCATCCAGACTGGCTGTGAACAGGACATTTCCCTTCTTCGCAAATTCGCAGGCCGTTACACCACCCATGTGTTCGGTGAATGTGACGACACAGAAACCAGAATTGACTTCCCACACCTTGATCTTTCCATCGTCAGCCGCCGTTATTATGCGCTGGCCGTCTGGCGAGTATGCGATGGTGTTCATTGAGTCGAAGTGCCCCTGCTGCTTCAGAATGTACGATTCCGATTGCCACTCCCAGACCAGCAGCTGCCCGAGCTTCGATGCGCCAAAGGCGAGCCATTCTCCGGTCTTGTTGATTGCGACATAGTCAATATCGTTTTGAGAAATGCTGAGGCTGGAGATTTGAGCAAACTCTGGCAGCTCGTGAATGAAAAAGGCACCGTGGGAGAAGCCTGTAACGAGTAGTTTCGACTCAGGATGGAAGCTGGCGCATGTGACATGTGCGTTGTTCTGGTGGAAGAAGTGGCGCTCCGCGATGCCCCACTGTAGATTCTCGTCGTCGTTCTCATCGGCGTCGGCTGGCGCATCGTACCGTAGCATGTATTTCCATACAAACAGTGCACCGTCCTTGCTGACTGTGTAGATGGTCTCTTGATCCTTAGAGAACCAGGCGCCGACTACTTCCTGCCTGTGTCCACCCAGCGTGGTCTGCGCATGCCCTTCTTCTTGATCTACGCTCCAGATGCGTGCCGTCATATCTTTGGACGCGCTAAGGAAAAACCTCGAGTCGCTCGACCACTCTATGCTTTGCACATTGTTGTAGTGTCCCGTATATATCCGGTGTCGCACAAACGGCGCAAACTCTAAATCGCCCTCTGCGACATCTGGAGTAGACGGGGTGTGCCATACTTCGATCTGCCGTCCTATACCTACTGCAAAATGCCGACCCGAGGGAGAGAAAGCAATCGAGGTGACTTCGCCGCGGAGAGAGAAATGGTAGAGGACGATGCGACGAGGGACATTGGTAAGGACTGCGCGACCGTCTTCGTCGACTGAGAGGAGGAGATTTCCGCGAGGGTTGAGGGCAAGGCGTGCGATGTTCTTCCGGTGCGCAAATGGAAGTGTGTGTGATTTGGAACTGGGCAGAATTAGCGCACGTCCATTAATGTGGAAGTCGCGAGTTAATACTCACTTTACAAGGTCGAAGACAGTGACCCGGTTACCAACCGGTGATAGTAGACATGTGCCATCTGGAGTGAAGAGAAGGTTGCCTCTGCTGTAGACGGTACCCAGCAGGTTGGAGAACTACAAAAGTCAGCCGCAAACACGTCCATGGCAGGATTGGACTTGCCTGAAAGTCAGTCTTCATCTTCAATATGTCTTGGCTGCAGTCTCGTCATGTCGTGGCGGGCGTGGTCGCATCTTGAACTTTTTCGAAGCTCGGATCATGCTTAGACGCGCTAGTTGGGTAGGCTACATTAGTCGCGGTACCCCGTTCAGGGTCAGTGCTTGCCGAATGGGCGACTCTGAGAAAGGGGACCCAAATTGTCTACACTACCACGTCTCCTCACCAGACCCTGTACCACACGCCTTTCAGTAACCTCACTACTGGACTGCCTCTCGTCCGCAACCTTTACGTACGTTTGCACGCTGCATGCCATCTCCTACGAGACTTGCCATAGCTAACACTGCTCCCCAGACCCCATATACACCAGCGGTCAACCACACATCAACGCCATGGCCGAGTCCGCGTCCCCCATTGGCATTGCCAACGTACGTGTCCCCTCTGCCACAGCTATGCCTTCAATTCATATACTAACATGCATCGCAGCTGCCAAACCAGAGGTACTATCAACAGAGCGGACACGCAAGCATCGGGTCCTAACATAGCACAGGCACAAGATTGTTGCAAAGCGCGGTGCTGCCTTCACCATAATGGTACGAACATCGTCCTTATCAGAGTTCACCATCAGTCTAACTTTCGCAGGTTGCTGGCGAATCAGGTCTCGGAAAGACTACCTTCATCAACACCCTCTTCTCCACCACCATCAAGAACTATGCCGACCACAAGCGACGACACCACAAGCAGATGGACAAGACTGTCGAGATTGAGATCACCAAGGCCGAGCTCGAGGAGAAGTTCTTCAAGGGTAGGCAGAGCACCATTGGACTGCCCGTCTCCTTCAACTAACACCGCCCAGTCCGCCTTACTGTTATCGACACTCCTGGTTTCGGTGACTACGTCAACAACCGCGACTCGTGGCAACCCATCATTGAGTTCCTCGACGACCAGCACGAGTCGTACATGCTGCAGGAGCAACAACCGCGCCGCTCTGATAAGATCGATCTCCGTGTTCACGCCTGCTTGTACTTCATCCGCCCCACCGGCCACACCTTGAAGCCCCTTGACATTGAGGTCATGAAGAAGCTATGCACACGCGTCAACCTGATCCCGGTTGTAGCCAAGGCCGACACATTGAGCCCAACAGACCTGGCCAGGTTCAAGGCGAGGGTAAGATGCTCCGCCTGGATAGCATGAGCAGATACTGACCGCTATCAGGTGCGCCAAGTGATCGATGCTCAGGGCATCAAGATCTACACTCCCCCGCTCGAGGACGACGACGCTGCCGCCATGCAGCACGCACGCGGCCTCATCGACGCCATGCCTTTCTCCGTTATCGGTTCTGAGAAGGACGTTCAGACCAACGATGGCCGTACCGTCAAGGGCCGCCAATACGCTTGGGGTGTTGCCGAAGTCGAGAACGAGGAGCACTGCGACTTCAAGAAGCTCCGCGCCATCCTCATCCGAACCCACATGCTTGACCTCATTCACACCACCGAGGAGAACCACTACGAGGCCTACCGCGCCGGCCAGATGGAGACAAGGAAGTTTGGCGAGGCGCGCCCAAGGAAGCTGGACAACCCCAAGTTCAAGGAGGAGGAAGAGGCGCTCCGCAAGCGTTTCACCGAACAGGTCAAGGTTGAGGAGCAGCGCTTCAGGCAGTGGGAGCAGAAGCTCATTGCTGAGCGCGATCGCCTCAACAAGGACCTCGAGGCTAGTCACGCAGAGATCAAGCGTCTTGAGGGCGAGGTGGACAACCTCCAGGGCAGCATCAACCGCTCTCACGGTCGTCGCTAGACGCACCCTTTGGCGTTGGTGGTGTTGCACGAACAGAGATGGTGCAGTGATTCAGCATGGTCGCACTAATTCTCCACATTCTTCCTTCAAGATTCCCCTTCTGTTTCCGTATCTTCGGTTCTCATATGTCTGTAATGTCGCGCCGCTATGGGGACACTGTAGGCGACGCGTATCTGGGCTTGGGCTAAACAGCATGTCACAGCTTATAGTTCTATAACTTGGTATTAATCTATTATGAAGACCGCTGGTCACTAAATCTTGCTCATGGGTATATGTGATGTTTGAGTAGCTAAACTTGAAGTCCACCAAACACCCTATCCAATTCCTCGCCTTCTTTGGCCTTACTCTCCGCTTGCGGATCTAGATCCATGAGATTCTGCACCGGCGCTTTGTCTTCCTTCTTCGCTCCTCCATCACTCTCCTCTGGCTTCAGTATATGTACACCACTATCTAACCAGCCCGGCGCAACTCTCCTCTTCTCGGCGAGATCCTCTTTCTGCCTCCGTTCCTCCCACTGCGCCAATGTCTTCCTTGCGTCGGCCTCTAGCTTAGACAAATGTTCTTGTAGTGCGACACATGATGTGAGAATTTGGTCTGGATGCGCTGACGTGCCGGATGAAGACATGACGTATGCGGGCTTCGACGTGTTGGACCCGTCTTGTTGCTGTTGGGAGAGGATCGAGGGAGGAAGCGTCGAAGGTAGGGTTACGTAGGAGTATGGCAAGGGGACCGAGGTAGGGAGGGAGAGGAAGGGGGAGAGTGTCAAGGGAACTTGGGCGAGGAGAGGATGTGGGTCTGTGGATTTGGAAACGTTAGCATAGGGGTTTCTGAGACGTTGTGGTGGTTGCTGTAGAGGGGATGTAGGAAGATGGTATGCGATGCGCCGTGCCGGCCAGACTTCACGAGACGATGTCAAGGTCTCGTAGCCTCACCCGACAATTTTCGCAGCCACAAATCAGGTTTGGAATCGCGTGCCTGCGCGCCTGTTCTGGCTACACACGTGCATCGTATCGCAGCGGATGTGCATCGTCGTGGGAAGGTCTGGAGAACAACTCACGTTCGTCATGCATATCCAATAGGACTGTACGCGTGTGTGGAATCTGGCCAAAATTTGCCGAAGTAGCAGCACTCAATTGTATAGGGCGTATATTTGGCTATTGCAAGTGCGATGGGTCGTGAATCTGCGGGGTATGCTGATGTCGTCGGGGTTTGGGGTGTATGGATGTGGAGCTGCGATTGTTGGTGGGGAAGCTGGGCGGAGCTGCTGATGCAGGTACCAGACTTGGAAACAACGATCACGCATGACGCACGTGAGATTCATCTCGGACGCTTGTGGGGTGCATACACGAATGCTTCATTTGGGTATTGATATGTTTTTCGGATCGATGCAGATGTTGTTCTTGAGTCTTGGATGGGTTCAAACTATTGTCATATGCATTTACATCTCATCTATCCATCGAAATTACAACAGCGTCCTGAAATACCGATTCATGCGTGAAGCGAGACACCATATAACTGATAATCTCACTTTTTTACCTAATCTTCGCAGAGCAGGTGAACGGCCTCGGTCCTGGGATGGTATAGCTTGTTGGTTTCGGCCAGTAGAGCTGAAACTTGATGCCTGGATCAGTCGCTTTGTATGCACCCGGGAAGCTGACTGTAGCCGGACTGGCAGTACCACCTCCTGTTACGTTTATCTGGGCACATTCCATGTAGAGTTGAGCACCCGGGTAATTACTCGCAGCATGGAGAGCGATAAGTTCGGCGCGGAGGAGATATCTGAGAAGGACTGTGTCAGCCAGAACTTCATGACAACTTTTGGCAGAAGAGATTTGAAGAGAAAGGTGCGACTTACTGTCCACTCGGAATGCAAGACGGAAGTACAAAGTCTACTAGACCCTTGTTGTTGTAAAGCCTCGTAACTGCCCACTCGCCATTGGCATCCATACCATCCTCGTAGATCTTGAACCACTTGAGTCCCGTCACCGTGGTAGACAAAGCATCATCGACTTTGGCGAGATAAACCATAATGGGGCCTAGATGACCGGGGTCGATGGGATCTGACTTATCCGTCTCAGGTTTAGAATCAAGCGTGTGGTGCCACTCGGCAGTGAGCTTGTCTCCGGCTTTGACCTAGCATGTTGTAAGCCGAAGCCATGTGGCGTAGCTTGCTTATTGCGAAACCGACATACATTGATAATGTCTTTGGGAAGAGGCGTTCTGTAGGGGTTTATGCTGTATGTGGGTCAATATAGCGCTTGACCTTGCGCTTTGTTATGATTTACCCGCCATTACATATGACATCGTTAGACGTTACGTCTTGAATTGGTCTGAAAACCGAATGAGTTGCGATTCAGAACATGATTGTGGGGCACATTACCCGTCGTAGGTCTGTGTGTCGTGCTGTTAGGAGGCGATTAGTAGGAAAGTTGTTACGAGCATGCTCACCGGCACCCGGATTCCTTTGGTATGTCCTTGCCCCACGCCGTTGACGTGCAATTGAGTGAAGATCGTATGCGCCGATGCGCTAGCTGACAAGAAACAAGTGACCACAGAGACCTTCATAGTGTAAATCGTTACCCAAGATCATAATGCTGTTCACAACTACGACGGCGAATCTTCCTATATGGTATCATGGTGTACTGTTTTCTGAGTTGTCCAAATGGAACACGGAGCCATTGTCCAAAGTTGGTTGGGGACTCGGCTTCGGCACGTGTGCGACTGGCGATGGAGGCGTGTGACCAGGAGTCCTTTATTTCTCAATATACTTTGCCCGCTGCAATGCAGTTATGGAAAAGTGTGCATAGGACACGTGCTTTACGGATTTTCAATGCATAGAATCCTCGGCAGTTACCAAATAGGTAACGGGCGCCAACGTAGTCACGGATCGACTGTGTAACTTGAGCCGGCGGTTGGATGGAAGAACCGCAGTGTTAATTACAGGAGGAAGGATACGACCGAGGTATGCCGCGACATCATGGCAGATAGTCTTGGGATCTGTGAAGCGAAAGAAGAAAAGGCTAATATAATAGATTGTGTGTTACTGGTCTGGTCGAGTGTTTCAATTAATGAAACGTGCGCATCTTGTCGTTCTGCGAAGGAGGCTTGGAAGCCGTCCTTCATTTTGGGGCAGCCTCACGGAACATGCGCAAAGAAGCCGGTACCGAGAAGGCTGTGGCGGTTGCACGAGATCAGAGGCACTGACTTGTTAATATTCCCGAAGACTCTGGTGGTGCAGACGTTGTATTCGAAGAGGCTGATGCAAGGCGGAAGCGCGAAAGTGATGGTTTGTCACATCCGCCACTAGACGTTTGTGGGGAAAGCTGGACCCCGAACGGGTAAGGGGCGCATGGCTGACGGCGAGCAAGTCGCAATCCCGGCTTCTATCAATCTACATCAATCAATCCACCCATGCCGCCTGTAGTTTGTACATATTAACGACTAACCTTGAATCTCGGCCAGATCACCTTAGTTTCGAAACAACCAATGACGATGCTGCCCACGGTAATCACGCCCTCAGTTAGGCTCACCCTGGCCAGCGCGCGTCTCCCGTACCTGGTTGAAGGCGTAGTTCTGCCGCCTCCAGAAGGAAGTTCCCCAGGTAGTGGCTTGGCTATTGGTCTCAACCCCATACGCGACGGCTTTTGCGAAGCAGTCTAGGATAAAGTCGAGATGTATATAACGCGTCCACACCCTGGCATAGCTATAGAAGGCACAGCTTTCACTTGCCCTTGTCAAGCTCTCTCATCTTCGACGTGCTGGTAACAAGTCTCCAAGATGAAGACTACTTCTTTCGTTCGAGCGGCTTCGCTGCTATCCTCTCTTTTCGCTCCTGTCGCTCTTGCGCAGGAGAAGTTCACCCATGAAGGCACCGGGATTGAGTTCTGGCGCCAGGTAGTCAGTGACTCCCAGACAGCAGGTGGTTTTGAATGGGGTTGGGTATTGCCCGGAGAGCCCACAGGCGCCAACGACGAGTACATCGGTTACATCAAGGGGTCACTTGAAGCGAACAGGCAGGGATGGTCTGGTGTCAGTCACGCTGGCGGCATGCCCAACTCTCTTCTGCTCGTTGCATGGCCGGAGACTGATGCCGTCAAGACCAAGTTCGTCTGGGCAGGTGGTTATGTTGCTCCTGAAGACTACACCGGCAACGCGACTTTGAGCCAGATCTTCCACTCGGTCACCGACACACACTTCGAGATTGTGTACCGATGCGAGCACTGCTGGGTCTGGAACCAAGGCGGCGCTGAAGGCTCTCAACTTCCCACTACCGAAGTCAATGTCATCGGTTGGGCCCAGCACGACAAGATCTACGACGGCACATGGGTCTTCCACAACAAGGGACAGTCTCAGTTCGGTGCTCCCACGGCGGATGCAAGGAATGCGAAATACTCTGATTATGTCAAGCTGGTAGGTGGCCAGCCTTCTGGTGCACCCACGCCCACCCTATCGGGCCAGCCATCAGCCACCCCCACTCCAACTGCACCAGTCAAGTGCGTCGGATCTCCTGCTCCTTCAGGCTCATTCGACTACATCGTCATCGGTGGTGGTGCTGGAGGTATCCCCGTAGCGGACAAACTCTCTGAGTCTGGCAAGAGCGTCCTCATGCTCGAGAAGGGACCGCCATCTCTCGCTCGTTTTGGCGGAAAGATGGGTCCTGATTGGGCTACTAGCAACAACCTGACCCGTTTCGACATTCCCGGTCTCTGCAACCAGATCTGGGTTGACTCCGCAGGTGTTGCTTGCACTGATATTGACCAAATGGCTGGCTGTGTTCTTGGCGGAGGTTCTGCTGTCAACGCTGCGCTTTGGTGGAAGCCGGTCGACATCGATTTCGACTACCAATTCCCCACCGGCTGGAAGTCAGCTGATGTGAAGGGCGCGATCGACCGTGTGTTCAAGCGCATCCCTGGTACCGACACTCCTTCCGTCGACGGCAAGCGTTACAAGCAGGAAGGTTTTGATGTCCTGTCTGGTGCGCTTGGTGCAGACGGCTGGAAGAGCGTCGTTGCAAACAACCAACAGAACCAGAAGAACCGCACATACTCTCACTCTCCGTTTATGTACGACAACGGTCAGAGGCAGGGACCTCTCGGTACCTACATGGTCTCTGCGCTGGCGAGGAAGAACTTTAAGCTCTGGACAAACACCATGGCTCGACGAATCGTTCGCTCTGGCGGAGCAGCTACCGGTGTTGAGCTGGAGAGCGGTGTCGGTGGTACTGGTTACTGCGGTACCGTGAACCTCAACCCTGGAGGTCGTGTCATTGTTTCTGGTGGAGCTTTCGGATCCTCAAAGGTTCTCTTCCGCAGTGGCATTGGACCAAAGGATCAGTTGAACGTTGTGAAGAACAGCGCCCTCGATGGCTCGACGATGATCGGAGAGTCTGACTGGATCAACCTCCCCGTCGGCCAAAACCTGAACGACCACGTCAACACCGACCTTGTCATCAAGCACCCCAATATCTCTTTCTACGACTTTTACAAGGCGTGGGATGCCCCTATCGAGGCTGACAAGGACCTGTACCTTGGCAAGCGCTCTGGTATTCTTGCTCAGTCTGCTCCCAACATCGGCCCTCTTGCTTGGGAAGTCATCACTGGAAGTGATGGTATTGACCGATCGATCCAGTGGACTGCTCGCGTTGAAGGTCCCGGCGCCAACGACACTCACCACCTCACCATCAGCCAGTACCTTGGCCATGGCTCTACTTCGCGTGGTACGCTTTCAATCAACGGTGCTCTCAACGTCTATGTCAGCAAAGCACCCTACCTTCAGAACGAAGCCGACACCGGTGTGGTTGTTGCAGGTATCAAGAGCATGATGAAGGCCATCAAAAAGAACCCGGCAATCGAGTTTCAAGTACCTCCTGAGAACATGACGGTCGAGGCATACGTTGCCAGCCTTCCCAAAACCCCAGCTGCCCGTCGCGCCAATCACTGGATTGGTACCGCGAAGATCGGAACCGATAGCGGTCTCACCGGTGGAACCTCTGTCGTAGACTTGAACACCCAGGTGTACGGAACTCAGAACATCCACGTAGTTGATGCTTCTCTGTTCCCCGGGTAAGCTCTATCCTACCAATTTTCAACCATCTTCAAACTAACATAGCACAGCCACATCTTCACCAACCCTACATCCTACATCGTCGTCCTTGCAGAACATGCCGCTGCTAAGATTCTTGCACTTGGTGCAAGCAGTGGAGGTGGTAAGCCTTCGTCGTCCATGCAGTCATCTGCAGCCTCCGCTAAGCCCACCTCCTCGAAGGCGCCAATTAAGTCGTCAACTGTATCTGTGAAGCCGTCATCAACGGCGAAGCCAACTACTATCAAGACATCCACAGCACCAGCGCCTACTCCCACCAAGGTGGCTAACGCCTGGGAACAGTAAGTACTTGGAACACTACCATCTACAAAACGTTTACTAACATCTCATCAGATGTGGCGGTAAGGGCTACACAGGTCCAACATCTTGTGTCAGTGGATACAAGTGCGCGGTCAACAACGACTACTTCTCTCAGTGCATTCCCAATTAAGGGACGCGAAACTATTTCCTAGCCTCGTTTTGGGACACATTGCATCTGGGGCATATTCTTTGTACATACTTTAGCTTCAGTGTATATCACTCGCTCTTCCTGCATCTTCCGCTACTGAATACCTGCTCTGTGAAACGGCCAATTAACACGTGTAGCACTTATAGTGGCCGATGTGGCATAGCGCACGTCTTATCTTGCCCCACTTCAGTTGATCTTTCGCTATCGCCGTTCCATCTCAACTCAACACCTTTCTGCGCATTTTGATCTTTTCGCTGTCGTTGAACAAATTTGTGTAGCTTGGTCTGTATATATCTTGTGAAAACTTGTACATGCGCAATGTCGTCGAACTGCCCAGCCACCTCTGCCAAGCGCGATGACGCGTCGACAAACGTGACGGAATTGATCCATGGACGACTTCAAAGTAGCCCCAAAGAAGACTGGGATCGATTATTGAAGTGTTGGGGCTATGACGATTGCGGTGATTGTCACCGGAGTGAAGGTCATTGTGGCTGGTGTGCGATTGTACGTACGCATTTTGTTCATCTTCCTTTTAGCCATGAAGTCGTAGCAGGCTGTGAGCAGAACCGATCTCATTCATGACGTCGAATAATACTTCCATATCCTATGGTTCACTCTGTAGAGAACTTTACATGTCTAGAATGTTGCGAGACATTACTGAACTCTGGCAACAGTCGTCAACATGCCTTCCGCTGCCCACGGATTCCCTGTCAAAAGCGTTCCCTCTCCTCACACCCATCCGCTACGACTCGATATGTGCTCTACGCTCCGAGCGTTTCGAGCTCCGCACTTCTGGATTAGGCTGTCAAGTATCCACAATTACATTCTTGACGTCCATAGTGACGATTTTCTCTACTCTACTTGGTGTCTTGGTGCTATACGGTCTCGTAAAATGTATCAAGTTGGCTGGGCTAGGTACTAGGGGAAGCAGAGGCGGTCATGTGATATTTGAGGACGGTAGTGAAGATATTTGGGTGAGAAAGAGTGAAGGATGGGGGATGTGGTGGCGGCGAGTGAGCGGCAAACCGAAAGAGTTCGAGATTGAGGAGGTAGATGAATGGACAAGAAAGAGGGGGTTCTTCTGGTGGAACACAAGGGATGCTGAGAGGAGACCGCTGCTCCAGTGATCATACAATACATTATCTTGTCAGGTGCAAGCTGTCTTGGTCGACATTAGCCGTCCAGTGACCTTTTTCCAGCTTTCCTATGCTCCGCGTGGACAATTGACATGTCTCTCTCACTTTACCGACGCGTTTGCTTCGCTGGATACGTCATAATACTGACTTATACGGAACCTCAACTCTCCCGTCTTTCACCCCTTATCTTCAGTTAGACTGACTTTACCTGCTCTCACCAGAATACGCGTCCAAGCTCTGGTGCGTCAAGGACATATAAACCATCTAGCTGCGGACTCGACCTACTCTCTCCACCGCAATCCTCCACAAATCCATCGGTTCCCCATTCTCAGACAACATACAACAACAACACATCTACAACAGTTCAAACTAGCAACGATGTCTCGATTCCACCAACTCGGACGTCCAGACTCGGTCGCTCCATGGGCTTCGAGCTCGTATAGCGAGAGTGACGGTGAAGATCATTCTAGTGAAGCTGCACTTACGCCACCGAGCTCCGATGAGCACTCATTGCCCTCAAAGATCGGTCGTCGCACTGTCGGCCAGATCGTTGAAGCGATCAACCTGTGCATTACATCCTTGGAAGCATTCACTCACGATGACCCAGCCTATGTTCAACTCAATGAGCTCCTCGGTCTCCTCAATAATGAGTACATGGAATCTGTGCACAAGGGCGACCACGAATCTGCCCGGAGTCACGGCCTCGTGGGTGACTTTCTTCAAGAGTGGTTCGATCACGACCAACAGGACCACGGTGAACACTATGACGGATCTCCAGAAGCCAGCGACAAAACTCGCAGGATCATGAGGTCTTGCGCGCCCACCGGAAGCATTGGTGGATCTTTCGTCAGTATTGCCTCGGAACTGGGCAATATCCGCTCCCCAGCTAAGAAACTCAACCAGGACGTAGGAGACATGTACGGTCAACACTCGGAGTCCCATGTGCCTCGCCTTCGTAACTCCGAGACTCAGTCTTCACCCTACACAGATGATGTTGTCCCTCTCCTGGTGGGAGACCACATCGCCCCCTCTACTGAACAGGATCGCGGTCAGGGCGCAGAGGGATTTGAGAAGAAGTGGAGCACTGTGAAAGCCAATACTGCAGACACGAAGTCAAATACTGCAAATACAGTCCGCTCTCCTCTCCGAATGGAGGAACGAGACTCTTACTGGCATTTGTTCAATGCTTACGCTGTGGAAGAGGCGAAAGATCGAGAGGCAGAACAGCGAGTTTCTCCTAAGCTCAAGAGTTTCGACGAGGTTCACCGCCAGCTGCGTGATCAGGACATGCTACCGCCCTACAAGTATGTCGCCGCTGCATCACCAGCTGATAACGCAACCGATAACAAGAAGCCGGCTGCTACTAAACTGTATCGTAATCAAGAACGCCTTGGTATGGTTCATGACAATCTCAGCAAATCCGACCCTAAGATCGTTCCCGTTATCGCTAAGTCAGGCCATCCTGCGAAAGCATCCGATGTCAAGACGGCCACTAGCTTTGCATCTCCCCACAATCCTACCGCACCGGATGATTCTATGGTCGATGAGTTTCTGGAGGTCGCCAACAACAGCTTCACCCGCGAAGAAGCATTTGAGATTCTCCGCATGTGTGGCGCGAATTTGGTTGCGGCTGTCTCCGTGTACCGTAACGCCATGGGTTCTGAACATCTTCGACAGATGCTGAGGGCTTGGCTCGCCCCGCTTGAGAACGCTGAATTCAGAACAGCGGCTCGGTTTTATACGGAGAACGTCGATAATCAAGGAAAGCCATGGGGTGTTTCGTCGGAGAAAGAAGTTGGCATCGAGGGAGATGAAAGCCAGCCTACTCCGTCACTTATGAACGTGAGGGAGGCATTTGCGTTCCTTGGTCTGGAAGCCTACAACTCTGTTGACTTTGACCTTTTACAGAAGATGTTCGAACATTATCTTCCCTGGGTGGAAGGCATCCCCGAAGAACGACAGCAGCTTCAACAGGCTTACGACACCGTTTTCCAGCACCAAAACGACAACGATTGCTGGAAGCTGTGTCCTGTTCCGCGGACTAAGGTGATGGACGAAGAGCTCATGAAATGGAAGAATGAAGACGCAAAGATTGATTGGGTTGCCATCGCCGACGCACTGGGCCTGACAGTTCCACAGTGTAGGGTCCGCTTCAAGGCCCTTAAGCCAGCGAAATCAAGTTCCAGCGAACCAAAGGAGCGCAAGGTCAAAGAACAACATCAGAAGGAAACAGTCAAGGCAACCTCCGTCCGCACAGCCACACCCGAGCTTGGAGTATGGGGTACTTGCTGCGCGGGAAACGAGAGCCCAGTTGATCATCATTACTGTCAGAAGTGTGGTATGGAGTACTGCGATGATTTCGGCCACGAATGTGAGGCAGACCGAGCCGCATTTGGTGGCGACCATCCTGCATGGGGTTCCGTTGCTACACCCACCGACACTCCAAAGCCTAAACCCCCCGTTCCTACTGCCTATACCGTTACCTACTGGGCCACCATCGAATCGGGTGATGAGAGGGTTCATATTCCCGTCGACAGCAGCAACGTCTCTGGTCTCGAGAAGTCCATCATCGAAGACAGTGCTGGGATGAAGAAGGTGTGGAAGTGGATTCAGGAGAAGAGTCTCAGTGATAAGGTCGGCCTGCAAGACGCTTTCGATCTGGCCAAAGACATGCACGGCAAAGACGAAGACAAGGAGCCGGTTATTGAAAAGCCCATGCCTGCCGAATATACCTCACGTGCTTGCAGTCGTAGCTCAGTTCGAGAGTGAGGCGTTCCAGAGACATTTCAGCCTGGTTTCGTCTAGAGCATTATATCTCCAGGCTCGAGTCTTACCACATCATGAAAGGTTTGCTTGCGATTTGCCTTCTGTTCTTGATTTCTCCTTTGTTCGGGGTCGCATATATGGATGAGCCCACAGTAAAAGGCCTTGGATATGCCGCATGATAAAAACTGTGCGATCCGCAAGTTCTGCTTTAGCATGTATAGCACGATGAGGTACTCTGATTAGTGGAATTAACGTGTATAATTATTTGTAAACATATCTGTCGGCATTCAGTGATGCATCATCTCCCGGTATCTTTACGCCTAGGTGAGCACCGGACCACTCACATAGAGCTCACGATGTTTCCAGAGAGTTGCCTGAGATGTATTGTAAATTACCGCCGGGTGCAGAGGCTGTATGCACTTAGGTGTTCATGATGCCGGCTAGCCCCACACTCTATCCGCATATTAAAGCCTATGCAGGTTCGTCCGCGATGAACGCACGCTGTGATTGGTATTGCATACTATTTTCAACGGCAGTTCAACCTTTCGAAAAGACTGTAAGTTCATAAAGTTCAAAGGGATGACATTAACAACACCCCTCACATAACCATTTCTACACTCTTGCTTCACTGCCAGAGACACCTCACACCATGCGCTCTTCAATCCTTCTCAGCGCATCATTGCTATTCCCTCTTGCCATGAGTGCATGCGAACGCGAATTTCTCGCTGCCTTCACATCACTTTATCTGAACGCGCAGACTGTCGGCAATTCATCCCTCCTCACCAACTATATGCTACAAAACTATACCTACTCCGAAAATTTTACTCCCGCCAATCTCTCAGCCCCAACATCCATCTTAAACAAACCGCTTAACAGCACCAATTCGCGCGTCTTTCTAGATCCGTATCTTTGCAGCGCCTTCACCGAGATCATTGTACCGGAGCCGAGCCATCCATATGTTCTTGGCGTGCGCATCGAGGGGAATGGGAAGTACGTAACGAAGATGGAGACTCTGGTTAGCGATGAGGGGGATTGGCTGTTTAATGCTACAAGTACAGCCTACTGGAGCAGCAAAGAAAGCTGGACGCCTATCCCGCTCGCAGACCGGGATACCCGCGATGTCATCAAAGCAGCTGGTGATGCGTATTTCAACCGCTTTGGCAACGTCAACATCACTGTTCCCTTTGGCACGCCGTGTGCCAGGCTCGAGGGAGGTGCGTACACCGACACTAATATGACAAATGGAGAAACATGTCATCTGGGTCTGCCGAGCAATGTGTATGTTCAGGATCGACGGTATGTGGTTGATGTAGAGATGGGTAGTGTCAACATCTATCTGGGCTTTCCAGGATTGGACAGGGCGAGCGAGACGCCGGCGCCGGATAGCCATACTTTCCGCGTTGAGAAGGGCAAAATCAGATATGTGCATACTATCTCAACATGCGAGCATCCGGGCTGTGGGTTGAATGGCACGTACATACCAATCGGTGGGGGCAAGAAGGGAGCGAGAGGTGTTGCTACTACTAGGCTTCGATCGATGAAACGTGGAATGTAAGAAGGCAACCATATCGGTTGAAAACCTGTTGATGTAGCTGCTATCCCCTAGTATGCTATTCTATACTCGTACCTTTAGATTCGGTCCCGTGATACTCCACCGTCCCACTACCAAAATACAGCTCCCCAGTAACACTGCAGTCCCAGCGAACACCTGCGCACTTAGATAGCCTCCTCCATTACTTTGTATCAGCGCGCCAGCGATTGGCGGCCCAATGAAAGTGCCCAGTCCGACGATCGCGAGGCCTTGACCATTTCTCGTGCCCACTTTGCTCATGTCCTTTGTCAGTGTAGTCATCGCAGCTGGGAAGATACCCTGGAAGCCCGCAACGAAGAAACCATAGCACACAGCCCAAGCGTAAAGGCTAGCCTCACTCTTGACCAGAGGCCAGAAGTATAGGACAAAAGCGGAAACGAAACAAAAGGGTATGAGAATATTGTATGGCCCAGTATATTTGTCGGCGAAGTATGAGGGCACGAGACGACCAAGGACACCCACACCGTTGAGCACCAAGAGAACATTGATTGAGGTACCGTATGGTAAGTCGAGAATATCGACTGCGAAGGAGGAGATGTAATAGAAGGCGAAGTACTGTCCGAGAGCAATGAGGAAGACTCCAATCAGGAACACGCTGTATGGCAGCTCTCCGAAAGCACTAAGTTCAAGAACCGGACCAGACTTCCTCGGAGGTAGTCTTGGTTTCAGCAGCGAGCAGTAACATGTCCCTATGGCCAACATCATGAACCCCATGACCCTGACTGTCCAGGGAAAGCCGATTCTAGGAAGAAGCTGTCGCGCGATGGTCGGATATACCAACCCACCGGTTGCGCTACCTGAAGCCATGATTGCCAGCGCCACACTCCGGTTCTTCGCAAAGTATGTGCTGACGAGTCCCAGGACGGGAGCAAACTGCATACCGTTCCCCAGTCCATTCATGACACCCTGCGCAAGGAAGAATTGCCAGTACTTTGTGCATAGACTGGTCATGAACATTCCTAGACATGAGACGAGCATGCCAGGTATGACAGACCAGTAGAAGTATCCTGCGTCAAACAACCGACCTGTCAACATGCCTAGCGAGAAATGTCCCAGCATTTGGAAGCTTCCGATCCAGGATACGGCTGATGGCTCAAGGCCTAGATCGAGCGTGTAGTGTTGTTGAAAGACTCCGAACGTGGCAATCATGCCCCATGTATTGAATATCACGAAGTGACCCATGAATGCCTGTATCCAAGCTTTGGTCCCTCCATCGGGCGGTGGTCCAGGATCGATGACGGACGCATTCGAACGAGCGGTAATGGTCTTTGCAAGCCCAACGACCGACTTCTTTGTACGAGAAGCGTGAGACACGTGTGTTGGTATTCTTGCAATCTCCTCCTCTTCATTTCGCGACGCCGTTCTTGAGGGTACTTTTATTGATGCGTACGATGCGTCATGGTTGCGTTCGGGGTGCGCTTGTCCGAACTCCGATGTTGTTGCTTTCTCGATATCGCGATTGGTATCCATGTTATTGTGGAAACAGATACTAGCAGCTGCGCAAATAGCGAGGAATACCGAGAGGCAGAGCTCCCAAGACGTGATGTGGCTGGTGAGTGGATATTCGAAAGAAACCCATCCTTCGGTGTTTTATCCGACGGTCAACCGTCTTTTCCACATATCATCCCCACTCGCCGGCCGCGGAAGCTAGTTGGGGTCCGATACTCCCTTTGGACTGGGTAATGAATCCATCTGCACGACGTGTGCCAGACATCCAATTGCGAAGCTTCCCCTAGGAAGATGGGGAAAGCTCATGGTCGCTTCCCCAAAATTCGGCGTTCTCACCGCATTGGTAATCTACACGCTAGGCCATGTTTGGAGTCGTGCTGTCGATCTTTAAACTAGCGCCCGTCGGCTCTCACAAAATGTTGCCGTACAACACCACAATCTACATCATGTTATTGGTAAGCTTCGTATTACATACCGTCAAAGTGCTGGTGCCTACTCTTTCGCAAGATATTCTAAGTTTTTTCATGCATCTAAGTATCTACTCAGTACTACTGGGCCTGTGTTCGCCTTGTTTGACCGCTTGACCTTCTCCTTGCGATATTGCCACTAGATAAGCAACTTTATCCGACATCATACGTACCCGGCTATCAAATCATGAGTCAATCTGCATACTTAGATGGAGAGTTCAATATAGGCTGAACAGACACAGTAGTAACAGTGATAGTAGTACCTGCGTATTGAATATTCGGAGTGAGAGGAACAAGTGTGTATAGAGAGGGCTTCGCTGTTTGAAAGATGCACCAGCGACGATTTGCGTCACCAACAGCGATATGAAGCTAGACACAAACTCCCGAAAGCGCACCGGTTTTGATGGATACGTTTTCATCCGCACTACCATCTTTACCTTCTCCTAAATAGGCCTTCATACTCCTCATTGGACAAAGATGAACACGTTTCAAGTAGAGTCATACGTCAACATCCTCGCATATCTATTATAAAACTCCAAGCATTTTGCGGAAGACAATGGTTACGTCCTGATGGATACCCCTTTTGGATCTTTCCTTGAAACCGACAACAAACGAGGTGGAGGACTGCGAGGAAAGAAGAGGGAAAATAGTCAGCAATCCACAGAGCATTTTGATATATCGATCGAAACGAGACAGTAGCATATGTTGGTCTTCAGAACATACGCCGCGTAGCAGTGCGATACATATGACTCTAATGGGATGGAATCTGATGATGTGCACCTCTCTAAACATGCTTCAGATTTCCCCACTCTATGCCTTCAAATGCTCCTCAAACAGCTTTTTCTGCTTCTCCCACTCCTTCCTAAGCTTCTTCACCCTTCCTTTCGCCACATCAGCGCCATCTTTATCCTTGGTTGGCATACCATCCTCATCCCACGCACTGTACTCCTCCGTCCTGAACATATCCTTCGGGTTGATCTTAGCTTGTTCCGCAAGCTTAGCCTTTTTCTCCGCCTCTTCACGTTCGCGCTTGAGCTTTGCTTCGGCCTTTTGACGAGCGATTTCCTCTTTCTGGGAACGCGCTGCTTGCAGTTCGGCATCAACGGGGCGGACCATGGCGGGGGCGTTCTCGCGATCCTCAAGGTAGATACCAAGATCCCAAAGGTGCGTGTCACGCAGCTGGTCGCACAAGTCGAGGTAGTCCTTTGCCGGCGCTTGCTTCTTCGCCAGGTTTTGTAGGGATTCTTGGAAGGTTGAAAGTACTTCGGCGTATGGGAGTGCTTCGATGTCTTGCTGCTTCGCGGGGGTGTGCTGTTCGATGATGGAGTCTAACTTCTCATTAAGATCACCAGCGATGGCATGTTGCCGGACCTGATCGCGTTCTCGCGAGACAGCGTATACGTGCTCCTTGGCAGCAGCAGGAATATCAATGCCAGCCCAGCCGATACCGCCGTCCCATGGGTCGGCTGAACCGTCCAGACCGAATACCCGGACCATTCGAGTGATGTAGCGAGCGACGTCGAAGGACACGTCATCGGACAGTCCAGCCTTGTCGGCTGAATTGTAGTCTGTGATAAGACTAGATATGGCACGCATAGCTGTAGGCGTGTCGAAAGAGTCGGCTAGCGCACTAGATTGAGTGTTAGTGGGAGCTGTAGAGATCACTGAGATTTGAGCCTTACCTGTGAACCTTCTCTTTCGCAACTTCAAAAGACTTCTTAACTTTCTCGTCTTCCGCGCCTGTTGAGCTGATGTTTGGGTGAACCTCAAGATCCCGAATCTTGTAGAAGAAGTTTGTCACATAGCTCTCCCAAGACGAACCCGACTTTCGCATATCTGGTGTGATCTCGATACCGTCATGCCAGCCTCCAAGGAGGAAGATGATACGCAAACTTCTGGCATTCCAGTCGCCGCGGCTCAAGGCTTCTCGAATTGTCGTGAAGTTCTTCAAGCTCTTAGACATCTTGGATCCTGAAATAGACAGATGACCCATATGAAGGAAGTAGTTTACCCACTGGGAACCACCGTCTTTTTGCCAGTAGGCCTCTGACTGTGCAAGCTCATTGTCGTGATGGGGAAAGCAAAGATCGATACCTCCGCTGTGGATGTCCATCTGTTCGCCCAATACGGCTGAAGCCATGACGGAGCACTCGATATGCCATCCTGGTCGACCAGGACCCCATGGGCTCTTCCACGCTGGCTCTCCCGGTTTAGAAGACTTCCATAGAGCAAAGTCAGAGTCGTTGCGCTTTTCAGATGTCTTGACTGTTGACAGGGCACCTTCGCCATCTGCTTGCAGGTTCGTGTCACCCCTGTTCCATGGTTCAAGGCGTGCGTAGTGGTTGCCCTTTCTCTTCTCGAAACTCTCAATATCGAAGTAGACAGATCCATCCGATGTGCTGTAGGCCATACCGTTCTTGATGATCTTGTCTACGAAAGCAACAATGTCGTCGCCGTACTCAGTGACGCGGGTGACAACATCTGGGTCTAAAACATTGAGTGCGCGCATATCCTCGTTGAAGCGTGCCTCGTACTTCTTGGTGAGTGTTGTGAAGACCGAGTGATCACTGGCGTCGATAGTTGAGCCATAGAGTGAGTCGAGGTATGGTAGTAGGACATCCTCGGCGCCAACATAGAAGATCTCAATATCTTCGGGTGTAGTCTTCGATGGAGCAAGTAACGATGTTACTGCTGTGCTAGCTGTTCGGAGATGCATCTTGATCTTCGCCTCCTTATCGCCTGGCGGGCCAACGCCATCGACAGACTTGCCTTGGATAACGTTGGCATACTTCTCTGCAGAATCGCTGTTGAAGCTGCCAATAGTAACGTCCGGATTGAGTAGGGGTAGGTTCTTCTTAACATATGCGTCGAAGGCTTTGATGGTAGTGTTGATAACTTCCTCCGTCACCGTTGGGTTGTCGGCCTTGAACTTTCCAAGGAGATATTGCTGGCGCCCGCGCAGAATGATCTTGTCATCAACGTCAGTGATGTTCTGGACGAACTTCAGCTTGTAGCCGTAGTAGTGAGCAAGAATTCTCCGTAGGATATCGTTTGTGACGTAGTTTCGAGCATGCCCCAAGTGCGCATCGTCGTAGACTGTAGGACCGCAGCTATACCACTTCACTTCCTTGCCTTCGGGATCGATGGGTACGAAGTCATTCTTTGATCTGGTCAAAGAGTTCCAGACTTTCAATTTGGCTGGACTTGAGCCTTCGGGTTGCTTCCATGGAGGTTGGGTGCGCGCCGGTGTTGCCATGTTGGCTGCTAGCCTTGGCGATATCTGACTTCGATATATTTGGCTGCAGTTGGTTTTCGAAAGTAGAAGTGGGGAAGGCGATTTGATGGTGCGGGACAAGGACCGGAAAGCAAGTACCATCAATGTGGCGGTAAACGGAACTGTAAGGAGTGACAGGAAGTAGTGCTTGTAGTAAGGCCAGGTGTTAGTTCAGATGCGGCTTACGGTGAGTCAGTAAGTGAAGTTCTGGTCACGTTCTGTTGGTGGTGTCTCGATGAGCAATAAGAATCCCTGTCGTAAAAGCCTTGGCGCTCCCCTCCAATGGCAATCTCGAAAGCTCCCCGCTGAATATCTTTTTGTTCTGGAGCTCCGAGTCGCGATCGCATCATCTCCACATCTTTTTTCTGTCGCAATTTGCCCAACCGCGCCCATGGCCATTACACCCTCCCCGTTCCTCGATCCAGGAACTTGTGCGACAGCAAACAACCTCGGTGTCATCCAATTGCGCCGCGACCATCTCATTCCTGCAGTCTTGACACCAGAAGCCGATTCAGACTACCCTGAAGGCAGGGTCGAGAACACGCGATTTGGCTCTTTTCCTCACAGCACACTTGTCGGTCAGCCATGGGGTACGCAAATTCTTGCGTCAAAGGTCGATACTGGATCCCGCGGCAAAAACAAAAAGCGCAAGAGGGACGCTAAGGATGAAGGCGAAGGCAAGCCTGTCGCTGAGCAGGAGGTCGAGAAGAGGGATATTGTGAAGGCCGCGGCGGCAAGTAGTGGATTCGCGCATCTTATTCCGCCTACGCCAGAGACCTGGACAATATCGCTACCGCACCGAACCCAAGTGGTGTACACGCCCGATTACAGCTACATCCTGCAAAGACTGCGCGCAAGGCCGGGCGACCATATCATTGAAGCTGGCGCAGGAAGTGGAAGCTTTACGCATGCAGCGATAAGAGCAGTCTATAATGGCTACCCTGGGATGCAAGACATTGCGACTGAGACCGAGACAAACGGGGACGAGGAAAATGCAGTAGGCATCTCTAAGAAGAGGAAGCGCAAGACGAGGACTGGCGGCGTATACAGCTTTGAATACCACGAACCACGCGCCGACCAATTGAAGGTTGAGATCAAGGATCATGGCCTGGATCCGCTGGTTACAGTAACGCACCGCGACGTATACAACGGCGGCTTTGGCCTAGACGATGCGGCAGGCCCAGATGCCGACTGCATATTCCTCGATCTGCCAGCGCCATGGCACGCTCTCAAACACCTTACACGCTCACCTCCTTCCTCCGCAGCACTGAAGTCTGTCGCTTCAGATCTATCCACTCCAGCTCCCTCAGACGACCCTACATTTCCTACAGCCGAAGCGCAGCCGACCACCGCATCCTCGAAACCCTTCCGTAGCCCCCTTAACCCGCGCAATGCTGTCCGCATCTGCACGTTCTCCCCTTGCATCGAGCAAGTCACAAAGACCGTTTCTGCCCTCCGCACCCTCGGCTGGGTAGAAATAGACATGGTGGAGATCCAGGCGAAGCGCCTCGACGTACGTCGGGAGCGCGTGGGTCTCCAAGAAGAAGGCGTTCGTGGCGGCAACGCACATCCCGCGAATGTTCAGGAAGCAGTACAAAGACTGAGGGATGTAGAAGGTCGAGCAGCTGTGTTTCACAGTATGCAGCGCGAGAAGCAGGAAGAGGTCATGCGCAAAGCTGAGGCAAGGAAACGGGGTGAGGCCGTCGGCGAGGGTGGTGAGGCAGGCAAGGGCAAGAAGAAGAAAATGGAGGGGGTGCCGCCAAGTAAGCATGATAGGCTTGCGCAGACGAAAAAGGAGTTGGAGAATCGGACGTTGTTCAAGGAGGGTAGGTTGGTGCATAGGACGGAGCCGGAGCTCAAGACGCATACTTCGTACCTCGTCTTCGCGGTATTGCCGCGAGAGTGGACCAAAGAGGACGAGGAGAAGGCGAAGAGGAAGTGGGGTTGAAACATACTATAGCATTGAGCCTATGACAGCAATGGAAGATACCCAGATTCAGGACCACTATTCTTTGAGAAAGAGATGAATTGTGATTGTTTCCTAATGAAGCACGTCTACCCATCGCTAAATCCACAAACCTTCTTCTTGTCTCCCCATACACTCGTCCATTATCCCCAGACAGCATCCTTCGCTCGATGACTTCCACTCCTTCCCGGCGGCGTGCTAATGGAATGCGTCCAAGCCTCATTGCCATCGATGAATAGCCGGTAGTTGACAAAGCTCTGCTCACCGTGTTCGGGTGTTGTAATCTCCACAGCACCAAACTTGCTGTTTCCATCTGGAAGGTACTTGAGACACACGTCTTCGTCATCAGTCTCCTTGTAAGTCCGGAAGGGCAAATAGAACATGCTCAAGGGACTTGTGCTGAACTCATGTACTGTAGCGCTAGTGGGCCACTTGCCATCCTTGGGTGGTGGGAAAGAAGTAGCAGCGAACTCGTGGCGGTCACCGCTAAGAACTACAACGCCGATGTCATGCGTAGAAGAAAGGTCCCATGCAGCTTCCAGTATACGTCTACGCTCGTACAGATGTCCACCCCAAGTGTCTTCAGACCCAAACTGCCAGTTCTTTGTAAAGGGTGTGCCAGTCACAATGAACTTCCAGTGAACACCTGGAGGTGGCACTTTTTGAATCCAAGCGAGTAGGTCGGAGAGTTGCTGAGCTCCAAGCATAGTCTTTGAGGGATCGGAAGCGTCCTTGCTCGCAGGAGTACGGTATCGGCGGGTGTCGAGAAGGAAGAACTCGGCGGGACCTTGGGTGAATGAGAAGTAGGTGGCTCCTTCGCGGTGAGGAGGTGGGTTGGGAGCTGCGTTGTAGTGTGTGAAGGCATCGTACGCTGGAACCGCTACGCCCGTCATGTTGCTGTTCCAATCATTGTGGATCTCGTGATCGTCAATGACATGAATCCAAGGCAGATTTTCGCTCACTGCCGGCCATGAAGGCGATGAATAGACCTGACGGTACTCGCGTCTGTATGTCTCAACATCGCTGCCTTGGCGGTGTGGCACGTCCACGTAGATGAAGTCGCCAAGGAAAAGCATAAAGTATGGCTTAAGTTCTGGCAGCCATCGTGCAAGGTGTTTCATGCCTGGGAACTCAAGGGGATGTTGAAATGGTGTGTATGGGACGCGAGGCTTGATACAGCTGGAGTGAACGAAGGTATATTTGTTGTCTTTCAGCATCGATATGCGGCCTGGTCGTGGGGCGGTTGTAAAGGTGCCCGTAATGTTCCCACGCGAAGTCTCGACGATGTACTCGTACGGCAGGTCGGGTCGTAGGTGCTCGATGTTCATGACAGTTGTGAAGTCGGTCTCATTGGTCAGCCAGTATTCGGGTTGGCTGGCGTGGTGCGTCTTGTGCATCCACGACCGTTCGGTACCATCGATCGAGCGATAGAGGACCTTTACGTCGAAGGCATACGGCTCGCGTACCAAGATCTTTGCGCTGTTCTCAGATACGTATCCGACACGCGCAAAACTTGCATCATGGCATTGGTGAAGTAGCGGGGCGCGATAGACCACGTCCAGAGCCATGGCAATCAAGGCCATGTTGATGCCAAAGGTGATCCAGCTCCACATGGCTGATGAAGGGCTTGGAAGCCCAGTGAGCAGTGTGCGCAGCACTTTGGGTTCCCTCTCTTCATATTGAATAGTCTCCTCGACGTCAAGCTCCTTCAGTGGCCCTTCATCTGCACCGTCGATGAGTTGTACTTCTTCGCTAGAGTCGTCGCCGCGTCCTCCAACAGTCTCCTTCACGATGATGTCGAGTTCATCGGATATAATCTTGTACTGCGCCGTGTCCTGGAAGCTGGTGAAGAAAGAGGGGATGTAGACGAGCGTGAGCGCAGTTGCAAGTGCAGGAACGATGGTCGTGGGTATCTGCAGACTGATTAGCTACATGCATTCAGCTATTGGTCGCTCTCCAGGTACATACCCATCGCAGGAAGATCCATATGCTCAGGCGAAGAGCCAAAGAGCTTACGAGCGTAAGAACATCGCTCACAGATGCCATGTTTGCTAAGCGACAAGCATCACTCGGCAGTCAAGGTACCAGAGGTTTAACGGAGAGAGATGCGCGTCCTCGAAGCTTGTGAAAGTGGAGCCGTCACGCCAGACACGCGAATCACCATGACGTCGCGCTCGCCGCTAATGAGCTAGCGCATTTCCGACGCGATGAGCAACGCTGACAGCAACACCACACATATCCGTTACGTGTAGCTAAATAACGAAACTGTCAGAAGGTTAACGTTGGAGACCCTATACTGCATCCGTGCTTGCAGCAGAGCCACCCATTCTCGTCGTTCGATGAAGTTCAACCCATTCAACTCATTTAGAGTCTAGTATATACAGTAGTCTGCAAAACTGCATTTGTTTGAATATGCCTTATCAACATCCAATTGGGTGATGGAGGTAGGGGTGGCACCCTCCCATCGACCACCGTAAGCGATGAGGCTGAGCCCCCTCACCTTGTTCAGCCTGATCGCCAACTCTCATCGCTTGAACCACACCTTATAGCCCTCTCACTTCGTCCTGCCTACCTTACGATATGCGGCTCATCAACACCAGCACGGGAGCATTCGAAGAGTTCATTGGTCGAGCTATTCCAAAATATGCAATACTGTCTCATACTTGGGAGGAAGAGGAAGTGTCTTATCAAGACTATCTCGGCTGTGCTTGTTTACACAAGAAAGGATATAGAAAGATCAGGAAGACGCTTGAACTAGCTAAAGAAAATGGTGTGCTATATGCTTGGGTAGACACATGTTGCATTGACAAGAGCAGCAGCGCCGAATTAACTGAGGCTATCAACTCAATGTATCAATGGTACGAACGAAGTGAAAGATGTCTCGTGTATCTTTCGGACCTTGAGGAAGGTGCGGACGTGGGAACGCAGCTATCACAATGTCGATGGTAATTTCTGTCAGCCCCTTTTAAACTCAGACTCACTTCGCGCCCAGGTTCTCACGCGGCTGGACCTTACAAGAGTTGATAGCTCCTGGCTGTTGGAACACGATTTTCTTTGATGAAAAATGGAGTCGTGTGGGATCCAAATGGGATCTTCGCTTCCAGCTATCGCTCATCCAGAGTTGCTAACAATCAATCCAAACTGATGAGACTGACTGACTGACTGATTGCTTGGCAGTCAGTTCAGTGTCAGTTTAGAGCTCTCGTCTTATCAGTCAGTTCAGTTTAGAGCTCTTAAAC
>NW_026260228.1:0-44943 GCF_024291825.1 Alternaria postmessia | reverse complement strand
AGTCTCAGTTCGCGATTCTAAAAAATGTCTTGGCAGTCAATCAGGTCAGTTCACTACCTCCAGACTGACAGTTTGAACCGCAAAGATGAACTGACAACTGACTGATTGACTGATAGCAACTCTGGAATAAGGACGTCAGGAAATCCATCATTGGACAAATGTAGAAACATCTCGTATTCTGTCTCCTCCTCTATGCCGCGCGCTCCGAGGTACTTGCGGTAATAGCGCATTTCACTCAACACGAATTCAGTCACTCTTGCAGAGTAATCCAATGGGGGCTGATCTAGTGTGGCGCGAGGTGAGTACGCAGTGTCTGGCGCCGTGGTAGTCAGTGTTCGATGTGGCAGCCTGTAACCCAATGAAGAGACTTTCGCCATGATTGGGTTCACTTGTTGATCAGACATATGCGGAATCGAAACTTGTTGTGGCATGTTGCCAGTCAGCTGTTGGTATAGCTTGTTGCTAGGGGGATGTTGCTGTCGTACTATGTCGATTGGATGTCTCTTCTGTAGCAAAGAGTTGTGATTGATGACAG
This sequence comes from Alternaria postmessia, assembly GCF_024291825.1. Lineage (NCBI taxonomy): Eukaryota > Fungi > Ascomycota > Dothideomycetes > Pleosporales > Pleosporaceae > Alternaria > Alternaria postmessia. The sequence goes on along the minus strand of NW_026260228.1, from coordinate 44,408 downwards.
CTTGTTCCAGGCCCATGTTGTCGCATTTGCCCACTTCGGGGAACTTTTTGCCGATGATCTTTCGGTAGATTCTCCCCAGGAGATGAGGAGACTCATAGTAGCCAGGTTCAGGCTCATAGGACTCATCCATGTACTCGGATGGAGTCTTCCCGCAATCTATCTCTTCGTCCATTTGATCGTAGAAGGCCTTTCGTCTGAGTGCGTGGACGAAATCCGGTTTCTCCTTTCGAATGCTGAATTTGGGATTGTTCAAGACTTGGCTTTCCAGATTAACCTCTTTACCAGACTTGGCATAGTCTACCGCTTCTGACAACCACGGCGATAGTTCCTTCACCTGCGGGTTCCTCATACCGTGCTCTTCTTGGTGCGGTATACCTTTTTGATGTGCTATACAATTTTGGCTCGCCATGCACTTTTGATCTGCCATGCACATCAGATGTTCTTGAAGGACGTCGAAACAGTCGTTCCGAATGTAATCACCAATAAATCTAGCGACACCATTGATGTCGAACGGTTTGTTTGTACAAGCTCTGCTCGTGGCCTTGCTGCTGCTGCATGATTCGCTCTCGGTATAATTTGCAGGGGGGCTTGTGGTATATTCTGGCCCCAGGAAGCCGCAATCCTCGGTCACAACCTCATATCTGTCTCCGTCCAGATCTCCGCCGGCAAGCTGGTTGGGTAACGAAGGCTGCTCGTGTTGTGAGAAAAAAATGACGTTGTCCAGTTGAGGATGCAGCAACGCCTCGACCCGTTCTTTGGCTCTCAACCTGTCCTCGTTGTTTGTTACAATTACGCGTCAAAAGTTTTGCACCACTAGCGCCAAATCTCTCCCCCACCATCACCACCACCACAACAACAACCCACGATAACTATGCCAACACAGCGTATTTCTGGACGTGAGGTATCGCAAAACGCGCGCCGTAAGCCGAATATGAGTCCTGCCGAGCGCAATATCGCCATCGGGATGTGGCGAGCTGGCTGTTCAGCGGTTGAGGTGGCGGAAGCGTGCGGGCGCTCGGCATCAACCATACGACGCCTCATCAACAAAGCCACCACAACGGGCACAACAGAAGACAAACCACGCAGCGGACGTCCCCCAATACTGTCGAGGCACGCGCGCAAGCTGGTGTATCGAGCTGTGCGAAAAAATCCCAAGATAACGTACGCGGAGCTCCAAGAAATAGCCCAAGTGCACCCACCTGATGGCACCCCATCCGAGCCACCCAGCCGCTCCACGCTGTACAGGGTCCTCCGTAAGACTGGTTTGTTACACGTACGCTGCAAAAAGCGTCCAAAGCTGACCCCCTAGCGCGCTCGTAAGCGCTTAAAGTTCTGCAAGGACCATCGCCATTTCGCGTGGCATCGACGCACGCTTAAGTTCTCAGACGAGTGCTCTATTCAGAAGGGTTCCAATACAAATGACGAGTGGTGCTTTCGCTACAACGACGAGAAATGGAAGCCAAGGATGCTTACGGAGGTCCCAACTGCTGTCAAACCTGCCCAGATGGTGTGGGCAGCAATATGGCTCGATGAACGTGGGTGTCCTCGGCGGAGTGATCTCATCATAATGCAGCGAGATCCTGATGCTCCCCACGGTGGGTACAGCGCCCAATCGTACATCTAAGCGCTGCAACAAGGTCTTCTGCCTCACTGGAGAGCTTCACAGCTGTTCATGCACGATAACGCGAGGATACACACGGCGGGCGTAGTGGTAAACTTCATGGAAACCCACCATATTCAACCCATTGAATGGCCGCTGTACTCACCTGATCTCAACCTAATTGAACACCTTTGGTGGCATCTTAAAAGGCGTCTCCATACTTATTACCCGCGATACAACAACCTCTCAAAGGCAGAAGAGGAGTGGGATAGATTCTGTAACGCGCTGAAATTGTGCTGGCGGAGTATCCCCGGCGCTTTGATCAAAGCCCTTATCTTGTCCATGCCACGCCGAATTAAAGCTTGTATTAACGCCAAAGGATGGCACACAAGGTATTAGCTATCGACAATGGAATGCTGCTTCAAAACATTAAAAAAGATGCAGTTTTGGGTGAGTTATCACCCAAAAAAAGCATTGCCCAAAATGGTGTTGCGGCGCTTCGGCAGCTTGGCGCGCAAAACTTTTGACCTAGTACTGTACAAACCCTAGTCGAAGTTCAGTGACGCGTCTGATCATTACTGCCTCGATCTCTCGCTCGCTGAGCGCGTTGGCTATCTGAATGTCTCCGATATGTACGATCGGATCTCGATACAACAAGACCTTTCCATCGATTGTACGACCATGAGCACGCACAATAACTTGCATTCTGTCCAGAATTCCATAATCGTCAGTGAGACCAAGGACATTGTAACTTCCAGGGATAGGAATCTTGAACATGTCTCTGTCGCGGACGCGCTGACCTAACTTCGTGAGGTAGAGAGCCAAGAAGCTGTGGGGATAGTCCTCAGGATTGATGGCAGGGCTCAGATGCTTCAGCGTCACAGCCAGCTTAAGCAGATGATGTCTTTTGTCTGCACTACTGTGGTCAAAGTCATTGCTGATCCGGAAGATCTGTTGGAGATGTCCTAGACCAGTCGAGGAACCGTTGGCAAGCTCGTCGTAAGTCTTACCAAAGATTTCCTCGATCTTCCCCGTGTCTGCGCCGGAATCTTCGAAGGCTTTCAGTGCAGAGTCAAAGAACAAGCACTGGTGTTGTTCACCCGTTGAGTAAACGACCCTTAGCTGGCATTCCGCGCTCTCCGGAGTCGTGAACTTCATTTGTGACTTCCTTAAGAGCATTTCACATCGTTTGCCTTCGTGTATGAGCAGAGAGTCTGCGGCGGTATAGACTACACCCTTGACACCACCAAAGCGAATCTGGAACGCTCGTGGGTGCTGCAGTCGCACATTAGTTGATGGCCTTAACCTGTACTAGGGAGATCTTACTGTTGAACTTGCTGATCCAAGACTACGGTTTATAGTGTGGCAAAGCTTCTTAGAGATTATGCCGCAGCCATCTGTGTTGGGGAACTTTGACTCTGGGGGTATATCAGGTCGGATTGCCACTTCGTGTTCTTTCAAATTCGTCACCCTCTGGGATGTTGTGAACGCAAGAGAGACTCGAGCACCCCACTTTGACGAATTGTTGCTCAAACTTTCGTTGCTTCCACAATCCCACTTTCCGATCTCGTCTCGAATGCTGTGAGCTGTACACGCGGGAGTACTGAATTTCCCACGGAATGGCGCAAACGTACATGTCGTCCATGGCCACCGGCATGTTAGAAGGGTACGGTCTGCGCGAAGGCAATACCACAGCGTCTTTGGAATTCTTTCGTTCGTAGAATTGTGGGGGTCTGGCCATGACGAAGTACATCACCCGAAGCTTTCTACGATCATTTTTCTGTTCCTCAAATATGAGACCACGTATGTTGGCTTCATGGATATCCATCCACTCTTCCCTAGATTCTACTGCTTCGCCTGAGCATGGCAAGCTCACTCGGAATCTCCGGGGCCCGGCTTCTGCAATGTAACTGAATTCTTTGCGACCTTTCCAGGAATTGTAGTTCCACGTCCGAGCAATTTCGAACCGATTTTTCTTGTCGAAAGCACCGCAAGAGACCTTGCGTACGAAGCCTATCGTACCATGTTGTAGCTGGGCCCTTGTTTGTTTACCGCCCGATTCTGGCTCGTCACCTACAGCCGCGGTGCTGTCGCCGTCATCGGGATGTGTTGCTGGTGGTAGCATGGTGTGTCCCGCCGCTGGAGAGGGAGATGCCGCTTCGATCGTGACTGGTATTGGCGGACGGAAGGAAGCGTCTCTATCGCTGGGCATTGAACTTGCATTCGGCTCGTTCGCCATGTTTGGCCGTACCCTCAGAGATAGAATGATGTAGAATACTGCATTATCGCCCACAGGTAGCAAAGGTTCACTCCTCCTGATAGTGACCTATCTCGTAGGCTGTAGCAATCGCGTCAACAATTTATGAGATGAAGAAATGCAGGATAATGTATAGGCAAGTAGGAAACAATATCTCTAATGCCCTACTGCCCCCTCAGCTGAGGGGTATCAGCCCATCACTGAAGGGAAGAATACAGGGCGCGACTCACAAGGCTGAAGCACTGCGGTGACGATCCTATGCATGCCAGTCACGAGCCATCATTGGCAGAGAGCGCCTCAGCGCTTCTACACCCAATTACTCAACTTCCGGCAATCAGTGTTGTAGCCATGAGCCATAAGAGACAAGCCAACCATATACAGCTGCATATGGTGAAGCCGAGTGTTTGCATATACACTTCTACCGCGATACGACATAGTGTAACTCGACAGCCTTGTGCCTACGTCTCATCACTAACACGTCCATCAAATCAATAGACGAGGCACCTAGGATCTTAGTCACCATCCACACCATCCAGACTTAGCCTCAGAGGCTCTTCATGCTTCTAAACCTTATTTCATGCTTAATATTGTACATTCATAACGCGCTATGTAAAAGCGACTCAACCCCTTTAGTAATGTAAGGGAGAAGGAAAAAAGGCGAATTTCACAACGCCATCTCGCCCAGATATGACAAGACACATGCGTGCTTTTCATCCGCACACAATCAATCATGTCAACCCGTTGTCAACCACACACCCTAGCTAATACACCCCCGTTCCTTTACGCAGGTATAGGCGGCCCGGGCGGTCCACTCCCACTCCCATCACCACCACCATTCCCCCTCGGCGGCGGTAAAATAGCAGTCGAAAGCGGATTCTCGGGAATCTTAATCGGCGCATTAGGCATAGCCTTCAACCTCCCCGGTAAATCCTCCCCTCTAATAACCTTCAATATCTCCTCCTTATCCAACGTCTCATACTGCACAAGCGCATCAGCCAGCTTATCCAGCTCCGCCCTCTTGCTCAACAACAACTGTCTCGCACTACTCTTGGCCTCGTCAATCAACCGTCGGACCTCGTCGTCAATGAGGCGTTTGGTTTCTGGCGATACCATTTCGTAGTTTGATTTGAAATCTACGTTGCCGAGCTTGTCGGAGAAACCGCAGGCTGTGACCATGTTGTAGGCTAGGGAGGTGGCCTGTTGGATATCGCCCGACGCGCCGTCAGCCACATTGTCCGCGCCGAACACGATTTCTTCAGCCATTTTGCCGCCCATAGCTACTTGCAGCTGGCGGATGTATTGTTTGCGTGTGTGGTGGTGGTCCTCTTGTGGGAGGAAGAATGTGATACCTGCAGCATGGCCTCTCGGCAGAATAGTAGCCTTGTGCACGGTGTTGAAGCCCTGAGTAAAGAGACCAACAAGTGCGTGACCGCCTTCGTGGTAAGCGGTATGGATCTTGTCTTGGAGGGGAACGGCGCGCGACTTCTTCTCAGCGCCCATGGTAATCTTGTCCTTGGCCCATTCCATGTCATTGAGAGAGACGAACTTTGATTGAAGCTTGGAGGCGCGGATAGCGGCGGAATTTGCGAGGTTCTCTAGCTCGGCACCAGAAAAGCCTGGGGTGCCGCGGGCGATGGACGAAAGATCGATATCGGGAGACAGGCGGATCTTCTTGGTGTGGTACTTGAGGATGGCAAGTCGGCCACCAACGTCAGGGAGTTCGACCTGAACATGGCGATCGAAACGACCGGGACGGAGTAGAGCTTGATCGAGAAGTTCAGGGTGGTTGGTCGCAGCAATGAAGATGACACCGGTGCTTTGGTCAAAACCATCGAGATCGTTCAGAAGCTGGTTGAGGGTCTGGCGGTGGTAGTTGGCGTCGCGTGACTTGCGCTTTCCGCCTATCGCGTCGAGTTCGTCGATGAAGACAATGGCAGGAGCCTTGGATCGAGCAGCCGTGAACAGTTCGCGGACACGCTTTGCTCCGACACCGACGTAGACCTCGTCGAACTCGGAACCAGACATGTAGAAGAAGGGGACGCCGGCTTCTCCTGCGCAAGCACGAGCAAGCAGTGTTTTACCAGTACCGGGGGGGCCAACGAGAAGTACACCTTTGGGAAGTCTGCCACCGAGCTTGTTGTACTTGTCGGGGTTCTTGAGAAAGTCGACAACATCGAGGAGTTCCTCCTTGGCCTCGTCGCATCCGTGAACATCGCTGAAGCGGGTGGTTTGCTGCTCAGGGCGGACTTCAGCAGTAGTACCGCCGCCGACCTTCTTGAGGACGCCGCTGGTCTCGACGAAGAGTGTGATGAGAATCAGGGAAACGTAGCAAGCCAGGGCGAAACCGAACATCCACCGCACCCACTTGAAGACGACGTTCATCATGGACTCTTCTACAACGACGTAAACGGGGTCGGCCTTGACGCCAGTGCCGCCCGTGGTCCTTGCGACCTGAGCGTTACTAGCATTCGCACCGACAGCCTGGCTGATAGCCTGTCGCTGTTGCTCGTTGAGACCCGACTGTGCGCCGCCTTCCTGTCCCGTCTTTGCCAAAGCATTGTTGTAGATCTTGTTGATTATAGCGCTGGTAGCGAAACGTCCAGTGTTGTACCGGTCGACGATGACTTGGTGCATATCGGCGCGCACGAGTGCAGAGTAGAAGGCAGCCTGAGCCGGTACGCTGTTGGGGCTGGCGTTCGCAGCCTGTTCGAGTCGAGCGAGTTGGTCGTAAGAGGGTTTACCGAAGAGCGAGCGCTGTTGGACGAGGTTCAATCCGAGCATGCCGGGCTTGGCCAACTGACGAATGTGCGAGAGCGGGCCGTTGTGCGACATGGTAGTGTATTGCCGTGTTTTGAGAGAACCGAAGGGCGAGGCCATGAGGAAGGGATTGCACAGTCCGATGCGCGGTGCTGCAGAGTGTCAGTACGACGGGCCAACTTGACTCCTCTCGGCGACTGACCTGCGGATGTGCCAGAAGTGACAGATGTGGGTTTGGGAGCCTGAGACAGCGACGATGCTGAGCGACGTGCATGCGCGCCAGCTGTCGACATGGACTCAGATGCTGTGATAGTCGAGAGCTGCCTCATACCGGCAGCCGCGGGCTTTCGCCCAAGGGCCTGCCACTGAGATCGCATGACAGTGGACATGGTGGGCCACAGTCCTGAGGTGACAGAAGCGACGTTCTACATCTTTATAAGTAGGGGTTCAATGACGCGATGTCGGACTCGTGGCAAAACGTACCTGCAGAGCGCCGGCCGCGTGGAAGGCCAGGGCAAAGTATTAAGCAGCGGCAGAGGCCGCAAAGTCTATGAAAAGCACCAGATGGAAGAAAAGGAACAGGCGCGCGTGGGCGGTTGTGAAATCGTAGCGGCGAGATGCCACTGAGCGTTAATGGTGAAGCACAGTATGGAAAGCGACAGAATAGGCCAGTGCTCAGATGGATCGTCAATCCGAGAGACCCTTGCATATCTCCGCTTGGCGATACATCTGACGTTGTCCACCTCTCGACATCGGCGTGACATAAGCAGACGACGACTTTGCCAAATCTACCCTGCTATCGTCTTGCGCCAGCTGCGCCGTCACATCTTCATTCAATACGTAGTGCAGTGCGCTGCGACTGCGTGTGTGTTCCGGCGGGCCCAGGACCACTGTATTGATGACGTAGGTGCCCAAAGCATTGCTGTTAGATTCCGAGAACCACGAATAGTCAAATGTTCATGCGTGAGGATGTACCGTGCACAAGGTATCCAAGTGTGTCTAGCTCTAGGTTGGAGAAGATGCAGTTGTTAAAGTACGGCGCACCTCGGCTGGCGGGGTAAGAGCCTCATAGCTCATCGCGTGTTACGATCAATTTACAAACACCTTCATCATTCCAAAATTTACACTACTGTATACGATCATGGCAGCTCCAAGATGGAAGAAGTTATATGAATATGCAGCATGTGACGTACGCTCACCTTACCTGACTGTACCCAGAATCATGGCTAAACATGCATAGCTCGCTGATGGTCTACTGAAGCTGCATGTCCCAGGCGCGGGCTTCCTCGCTGACATCAGTACGACTTGGCTGTTCAAACCCATGTTGAATTAACCGTTGACTCTATCGTCAGGACCGCTGCTTCACACATCCAGCATACCAAAGCCTGAGCCGAGAAAGGTCCTCGCGCCTGCATCAACCTTTCTCATGATCCCTAAAGCGACCAAATCCTTCCCAACCCCACCCAAGATGTCAGACACTATGCCAGCTTCCAACCTCTCAGACTCCAGGCCGTATGCAGACTACACCGAGAGCGGCACCATTGTAGTAATCAGCCAACCCGCGGGACAATCGTGCGCAGTTGTCGGGGGTATCATGGCAGCGCGCATGCAGCATCTAGGTGCAGAGGGAATTGTAGTCGACGGTCGGGTGCGAGACATTACGGCTCTTAATCAGACGCAGCTTCCCGTCTGGTCCAAAGCGACATCTGTCATTGGCGCAGGGGCTGAGACCAAGTTTCATGCATACAATGTGCCGGTAAGGATTGGCGAGACGGTGGTTGAAGCAGGCGACATCATAATGATAGACCCATTTGAGAATGGTGTGGTCGCGGTGCCTCAGGGCAAGGTGGAGGAACTACTCGAGTTGCTGCCTAGGCTGGTCGAGGCGGACGAGAAGGTGGTTGCGGATGTCGGAAGCGGCCTGAGTGTGGAAGAGGCATTCAGAAGGCACAGGAACTAGCCACAGCCAGTCCGTACTGCAATAGCACTCTGTTGGAGAAATACAGGGTGTGTGGTGCGGCCAAGTCAGAGACCACTGAGATGGCTTAGAATTACATGACGCCGCTAACCTCAGGAATGCTTGGCGCCGCCCATTTTCGTGATGCCGACCTCTCGCAGCTCTCCAAATCATCACCCACTCCTCCGCTACCACCCGCACCCCAACTCGAGGACCCCCAATTGCCCCGGAGCATTCACAATGGGTATCACCGACTTCTTCACCGACGTCTGGGAGACCTTCTCCCACCCCTCGGCCGATGCCGAGGCGCCTGTCCAAGGTGGCTCCAGCACCCAGACGCCCGCTTCTGGCACCGACGAGGAGAGCGCCGAAGAAGCCGATGTCAACAAGCAAGACGCAAAGAGTGGCGGCGACTCCGGAGAGCAAGGACACAAGCCCAGTGGTGATGATGAGGATGAGCCAGAGGAGGACGAGGAAGAGGAGGAGACGCCGGACCCCAAGGAGCAACTCGAGAAGGGTAAGTTATCCCGGACCCAGGAACAAAACACCCGTCGCTTGAGTGGCGCATTGCGGCTCTAGATGGCTACGGTTGGGGACGCATTCTCCGATAAAGGCACCTACAGAATCGAACCACCGCATGCCTAGAGCCATCGCAGAGAGCACCGCGGCTAACAACCTCATGCAGAATGCGCCGAGTCCAAGGAATGCCACGGCCCCAAGCACCACTACGACGAGTGCGCTCAACGGGTGACAGGCCAGATTGAGAACGACGGCAAGGCCAGCGAGGACTGCGTTGAAGAATGTATGTCAATCTTCCACTCCCCAGCGTCACCCCCTCTTCCTCCCTCTAACATAACCACAGTTTTCCACCTTGCTCACTGCGCATCCCAATGCGCTGCCCCCAAGCTCTTCGCTCAGCTCAAGTAAATCGCCCCCAGCCGATCCTCGTCCTTCTTCCTATAGCGAATACCCATGTGTTGGTAGCAGGTAGTTGGAACGTAGCCGTTTCGGAAATGAATGCAAGCATCAAGACATTATCACATGCAGTGGATGACTGTACATATTAGAGCCCGTGTTTAGAATATCACTGTACTTGTATCTTGCCTGAGTCAAACATTGGTACACATCATCGAGAACATGTCGTAACACAGCGTGTTGGTCATATGCGGACATGAATCCCATTACGTACATGACAAAGACAGAGCCAAGAAAAAACCAGTCCCTCCCAAACAGCCCAGACCAAAGGAAAATCCTAGCCTACGACGAGTATCCCTCATCATAGTCGTTGTCGTCATCGTCATTCTCGTAATCCTCACCAGAATCCATATCCTCAAGTAGTCATCGCTCCGCTCCCGGAACCCCACCATTTACTTCCACATCACCCCTCTCTCCAGCACCACCAACAACAACACTATCGCCATCGACATCCTTCTTCAATCTCCCCTCTCTACTAGCGAACCCCAGCCGCTCCACCCCCAACATAAGCGGCAACGGCAACACCAATGCACAGACCACAGCCTGGAAAACCAACGCCCAGAACATATGACCAGGCGGTCTATCCCCTCCCTTGGCCGCCTGGCCCCTACCCGCCTTCTGCACCTGTTCCAGATCCACTGGCCGACCATCTTTAAGCTCGTTCATAACGACGATGAAGATGCCGCCAAAGACCTGCCCACCAACCCAGCAGATAGTACTCGACACCTCTGGCGAAGCGGGAAAGCTAATCTCGACCAGGTACTCCAGTGCAATGGGCAGCAGGCTAAACGAACACGCGCCCAGCACCGCACTAAGCACATACGGCGCTGCAATGCTGCGCGTCTGCGGCGCCCAGATCATGGCTAGATACGCGGCTGATAGGATCGGGCATAGGATCTTTATCCCGAGGAGGTAGGCGTGCGTTTTGTCGGCGATGGGCGAAGTGATGGCACATGCGACGAGGCCGACGACGATGAGGACGGCGCCGCAGATTCCCGCTTCGTCCTCGGTGTAGCCGTATGGGTACAGGATTTGGTTGAGGAGAGAGGTGAAGGCGTTGAAGAAGCCGGTGTAGATGCCAAAGGTGAAGAAGACGAGGTAGAAGGATGGGGTGCGTAGCATTGTGCTGAGGGAGGTGGAGATGGGGGTTTTGCTTATGGCGGATGAGGCGCTGGGTGGTGAGGGGGGAGAGGCGGGTATGAAGAATGACTGTTTGATGTTAACTTCATGTTCAGACCTGGGTTGGGCATGCATAGGACGAGAGGAGGGTACGGCGGAAGACGTACCGGAATACAGGCTGCGGTTGCTATACACGATACAATCAACACTGTAGTCGGTACATCACCCAGGAACGGGTTGATCAACGACGCAAGCTGTGCCGTCACGTTAGTATGTCTTTTTGCGATCTACCTCTATTGTTCAAAGTGCATAACATACCGCTGCCCCAAACGGATTCGCCAAACTCGCCAACGCCGTAGCCCCTACCCTTCCTCCCTCCGTAAACCACATATCGCTATACCGCGTCGGCGCTGCTAGCACAAAAGGCTGCGCAAGCCCCGTCAATATCTGTCCGACCATGACCACGCTGAAAACGTTTGTCTTGGTCCCCGCATACCTGATCCAGTTCCCCGCCAAGAGTAAGACGGAGGCGGCGATGATGGAAGGTTTAGGGCCCCTGTGCAGGAGGTAGATTGTCAGTGGCGTGGACACTGCAAAGGCGAAGAGGAAGGCGGTACTGAGCCAGTTGATGGTGCTTTCGAGGACGTTGAAGTATTGGGAAGATGTGGTGGATATGGGGGCAAAGGTCAGCCACTAGTGATTGATTGTTAGTCAATGGTATCTCGCGCCTCCCGTTGTCTTCAACGACAAGAAGTCGTCTTTGGGACATTCGGTCATAGTGGCATTAGTAGCTCTGTCGAGTTTTAAAGCGTGCGCGGGACCCTGACCCTAAAAGACCCTTTCCGTACCAACCACGAAGAAGCAACGAAGTCAACTTACATCCCAACTAACGACGATGTTCAACAACACCAACTGTCCCAAGCCAATCCACCGTCTCTTGTACACCTTGTAGTGCATGTGGCTGTAGCTCTCCTTCTTCTTACCTGACCCGAATCTTCTCTTCTTGTGTTTCGGTCGCTGCTCACGTGCCTCATTCCCATCTCCTCCGCCATGTTCAACGCCGCCGGCAGTCCCATCTCTTCCAAAGTCGACTCGTCGCGAAGACGACGAGATGCCTAGCTCTTCGTCTTCCAATGCAGCATCTTCGGAAAGATGCGCGGCGTTCTTGAGCATGGCATCGTGGGTCTGGGTGTGCGATAAGTCGGCCATGGTCGTTATACGGATGCTCTAGCCGACGACTTCGTTCCTTGGACTTCCAGGGCGCGCTGCGCGGAAAGGGTACCCGTTCCTCAATATATAAGCGCAGTATTGATCGCTCGGGCCAAGATCAATGGACAACGGTGGCCGTAGGTTCCCACGGGAGGCCAAAAGCAGATATAAAGTTGGTGTTTGTGGGTAACTTTGTTTCTTCTCCAGGGTGCGCGCTGCGCACAAAACGGTTCCCGTCTCTTGTTGGATGTCGCTGTCCCAGTGATGACGCCCAATCAATACGTGGGACAGATAGCCGCGAGATTCCGAGGCGCGCACCAATGTTGCAGAACCAGCTGTGCAATCAGTGCCGTCGTTGTTGTCGTTCTTATCGCATCCGCGGTCGCAAGACGCCCGAGTTTGACATGTGCGACTACTGGAGAGCCATTGGCGTTGGCTAAATCATTGCCTCTGGATGAGGCAAGGGGTGAGCTAGTCGGGACGGACTTGCCGCCTTATTCAGCGCTAGTGGGCCGTTCTTTTGCTGCAGGTGCACGCAGGTGTATCCTGGGAACTAGCCTCGCACATTGCTTTGCGCTGGGGTGAAGCAAGTCTGCTGACGCCTTGTCTCCGTGCGCACTGGTAAAGCTGCTGTTTTGGGAAGAGGTGGGAGGGCGGGGAAGGACAGGGATCGACTACGCGACTGTGTTGGGTTGATAAGACGAGGAAGTTGGAGGTCGGCGTGCATGAATGTGTACGTGATTTATCCGGGTAGGAGATGAAGTGATGAAATAGTTGAAGATAGTTGCGCGAGGCTGAGATGTGGCGTTCTAGCTGATTCAACGATGGTGGGGTGTCACGAGTGAAGTGAGCACGTGGAAGGCGGCCTCCGCTCCAAGGCTGCGTCTTCGTGAGGTAACCAAGTAAGGTTTCAAGCATCAACGAAGCCATGTCAACATCAACTTACCCTATCTACGATGCTCTGCCGGACGACAGCGACCACTTGCGTCTTCTTACGGTTCATGCTGATGGCGTGTCTGAGCCTATTCGATGCACCATGCGAACTGTCAGCTTTCGCAACAAGCCTTCTTATGAAGCTCTGTCGTACACGTGGGGCGACTCTGCCTCCAACAAGCCGATCAACGTGAATGGCCTCACAATTGAAGTCACTACGAACCTCGAGCAGGCGTTGCGACACTTGCGTAACGCGGAGCAAGATCTCGTTCTATGGGTAGACGCTGTCTGCATCAACCAATCAGATGCAACAGAGAAATCCCATCAAGTTGCCTTCATGGGCAAAATTTATGAACAATGCGCTCAAGTGCGGATCTGGCTGGGATGTGATAGCTCTAGATGTAGCCTCACACGATCCTCATCTCATGCGAGCAATGCTGAGGACGAAAGCCACGGAGCCGTGGACCCATTCGAAATTGTGCACCATCTGGCCGACGATCGACACATCACAGAATGGCCATGTTTCATTACTCAAAGCGACCATGGACGGGATATGATTGTCTATGAGACCAACGATAGGTTTAACATCATCATTGCAGCATTCAAGGCTGTCGCCGAAAGTTCATGGTGGTCGCGCATTTGGACCGCCCAAGAAGCCATCTTGCCTGAGAGGGGCCTAATGACCTATGATATATGGTCGACTTCGCTACAGACCATAACAGATTTTGGGGCAAATCACCACCGCCACTTCACAGTGTGTTGTTCTAATGCTGTAGAACAGTTACCTTGGGGCTTCTTCACGTCACTGTCAGGGTTTGCGAGCATAACTATGTCTCTACACGGCACTCGTCACATGGATGGACGCAGCTCTATTAGACGATTTGACTTGCGAAAAGAGCATATAATCTATGGACACCGAGACTGTAAAGACCCACGTGACAAGGTCTACGGATTGTTGGGAATTGCTGAAGATATAGCTCTGAAGCCTGACTACACCTGGGCTATACACGAGGTCTTCCTTCGTACTGCATGCCACATGATTTACCATGAAAGGGGCACATTGAAGAGCTTGATGGGATTTCAGTATGGCCCAGCACCGGGAAAGTGGGCATCATGGGTGCGCCAGTTTGATACATCCTTCAGTATCTTCGATTCCACTATCGCTATCAATAGGGAACATATCTATGATTCTGCCATCTTCAATGCTTCCGACGATCATCAGTCGAAAGGCGTGTTGCTTATGCGACAGCCGCGATCAGGGAGTCCTCAAGCGAACCAGGTGGGGCTCAAGGTTGAAGGCACACGAGTTGGGACCGTTGGCTCTGTTTCGCAAGTGACAAACAACCACCAGTCGATGGAGCAATACATGGAGTTTGTGCTGGATGCACTCCACTGGCATGGGATTGATATTGCAGCCGATTACCATGCTTGCAATAATCCCTCCGGCGAAGGAGGTAGCTATCCAGATAATTTCGTAAGGTTCTGGAGAACACTGTTAGGAGGCCTGGATATACCACAGAACGCCGGCACACACCCCGCTTGGTCGACCAAGTTCACTACTGCCTCGATGTGTCGGCTAGATGGTTTCCTTTCATGTGTCCGAGACGGCGTTTTTCTGGACTCGGCGCTCAACGGGAAGATCGCGATTGCGACGTATATGAGGTGTTGTTTCGAAACTAGTAACAGTGGCTATGGTCTCTGCTATCCGACTGCTTGTGTTGGAGATGAAGTGTGGGTACTAAACGGTAGCAGGGTACCGTTCATTCTTCGACCCACTTATTTGAATCAAGAAGAACGAGAAGCATTGAAACCCTTCGATGAGCAAGCCTTCCGAATGGATGGGAAATTTGTTTTCAAAGATGATAATCAGCCTGGCAACGCGCCTGAAGGATACTACGAATTCATCGGCGACTGCTATCTTGACAGATTCATGCACGGCGAAGCAATGCACAACGACGCATTCCAGGAACAAACCATCGTGTTGGTGTGAATGGTAGAGGGCCTGCAAATCAGAAAGGGATGTCTCAGTGACTGATCGATTGCTCTCGTGGTTGACGCAAAGGTCAGCCTAGAGTCCATGAGCTCTCCCTTCCTGGATATAGTGCTCGACTATGTATACAAGTAGGCGGCGCTGGAACGTGGCTCGATTTCATTATCCGCTCTCACCAAAACAACCAAAATCCTACTGCCTCGGTCCATAATGGCCAGCTTCCGCGCCTACCGAAACACGGCCCCGGCACCAAAAAGTATCAACGTTATCTTTGATCAGTACTCATCACCAACTGTTGCTTTATCCTCGGCCGCGAGCGAATACCAGCCACACGAGAGTCCTCCATCTGGTGACGAACATGCCTATCTGAGCATGCCCTCATCACCGCCGTCATATACGACTTCGTTATCTAATCTATTCAACGCTGATTGGTGATACTCGACACATTCAGGCTATGCTGATCGCGCTCAGCTATCGGTCGTAATTCGCTAGCTGTTCCGTCGCTCAGCCGAATGGAAGTCTCGAGGGGTAATCTATCGCCCAGTGTTCGCAGCATTGTCCATACAATAGCCTTCTCTAAATTTGATCAGCGCTCGACATGTGATAGAGGTCGAACATCAAGCAGTTTCTCGGGTGTAACACTTTTTTGATATGTACGCGCTTAATATTTGACTCACATGCCCGTCCAGGTTGGAAGAGCGTTCTATCGTCGACTCGGCTGCGATTAATGGCGCTGTAGACCATTTCGCACACCGTATTACGAAAGATCTCAGGTCTTTCTTACCATCCATACTTGCGCAAGATACGCATACCTAGTTAGCGCCTTCCTGTTGAAGCCGTACTCCGCCTCTTTGCTCCGAACTTTCTTGTCCTTGAAGGTCAGTTCACCGCACTCGTTACCTATATCCTCAAACTCAAATTTCATCTCTTCAACGACATTAATGATCTCCTCCAGACTGAGCTGCACAAAAGGCCCGGTACCATAGAGGAGTGGGCCAAAGTTAATCCATCTACCGCCAGGCTTCAGCAGTCGGTGAATGGTGTCGAAGTAGGCCATGAGATTGCGGGCCGTGTCTATGAAGAAGTGAGTGACGATGACGTCGTAGTGGCCTGATTGATCATTGAAGGCGGTGTTGAAATCGCCCTCGACGAGCAGTACGTCGGGGTTGGGGGTAATATTGGGCACTGTGACACTTCGCGTCATGTCGACTTTCGTGGCATGGTGCGACATTGCTTCGATGAAGGGGTGTATGGTGACAGCATTCGCATGCCTTTGCGCTTCCATGTAGCGATAACCAACGTTCATAAACATCGACCACTCGTTGATCGTCACCTCAAACCCTGTTACAAGGTCAGTAGCCGTGCCGTACATGGTTTGGAACAAATTCACCTCCAAGATCTGCAACATCATGGCCCAGCCGACCGACTCCAGAGCCTGGCAGTAGTACTTTCAGAGATGCACCATTTGGAGACTCTGCTTTAATGGCGCGCAACGTGCTCAAGATGCATGGAAAGGCTTCGCTTCTCTCCTTGAGACCTTCGTCGGCCCAATCTCGTACGAAATGCTTTAATGTTTGAGCCGTCGCAAATTTATCTGCTTGCCGCTTGTCCTTCTCGGCTTGCTTGATGTGCTCGTCTAACTCCGCCTGGTCGATACTGTAGAACTCCATCGCATGACGAGCGATGCTCCGCGAGACAGCCGCGTTGACGTATATCAGTTCTTCGATTTCGTCTAGCTTCTTTGTATAGCCAACCGCCTTCTCCAACACCTATGGCATCATCAGCGATTGCGAGAACAACGTCCATGGTCAGCTGACCTTCTTCTGCTTCTTTCCAGTGCTTTTGTACAAGCTTCGCCATCGGTCCAACTCGGCCATGTGACGTTCGCGGTAACTGGTATATGCCCACAACGCTTCGAGAAGTCGGTATCGCGGATGGCTCGTGCCCCATTTACCGCTCTTCTTATCCATCCTCTTGAGGAGGTGCGCCTTCTCTTGTCGGTGGCGAGGTGAGTCGTCGCCGTTACTCGAGGGCATGGCACCCATCATCATCGGATCCTGTGCTATATGCGCGTCGTCAATGGCCATGTTGACTTGGGCGGCGCCCGGTGTGCTACCTGTCACATGGGCTTGGCTCTCTCTACTCGGTGTGCCGACGTTGGCCAAAGCCACTGAGCTGAGGCCGGCGAAGATGAGTAGCAACGATGGCTTCATTCTGAAGTTGACTAAGCCATCAAATGGTTCCAAACCGATGCGCTGGATGAACGGATTGAATTCGAATTTTATGAATGAGTACCGTGCTGGCGCCAAGCAGCTATGAATGCTAAGCGGTAGGATTATGCATACTGTGGACTCTCACGTAGAACATATCAACTTCGAGAAGATGACGGTACGAACATCTGCGAAAGATGCGGAACACCAAAGATGAAACAACGATCAAGGCGACATTACGTGTTGTCGCTCCAGGCCTCGGGTATCGTAATGCCTCACGAGAAGCATGCAAGTGGGATACGTTGAGGGATGGCTTTGCGCGATATGTTATCCTGGAAAACCGCTCATGCTATCGCGATATGGTGATGGTGTTCGAGGATGTACAAAGGCAGTAGCGCAAAGGCGTAGAGAGTGCACGGGCCATCGCCCTACATAATCCGTCAGACTACCCCATGTGGCCGTCGGGACGCACCGCCTTCATAAACGACCCTAGACTACACACGGATCTCCAGGGAAGGTCTTGTAACCTTTGTTCTTCTGGAGCAGCTGTGATCAAGCAACTTGTTCCAGCCCTCGTCCGCTACACGATATGCAGCGCCATCGCGCTGAACAACATGAGAAGCAGTCCGGAGCATACGCTCCTACTTTTACTGCCACAACTAACACCCACACTGAGCGAATTCGCAGGCTATGTCTCTTCTCATCTTGATCTCCCAAACTTGATGGGTCCAATAATCATCCACCAGTAGCCGACAACATAGTCATAACAATCCTTGATCGAATGCAAGGTTGACAAGGTAAAATATCAGGACAGCTGGCCTAGAACGATCTAAAAAAGGCGCGGTGACTCTTCATACATGATTCGTCATTATTTCCAGTCTTTTGACTTCGTTCGGTTCGTCGTTTGCGTCATTGTGCAAGCAATCGAGTCAATGGCTCGATTCAAGCAAGCACAATGGCGAGATCGTATTCACAACTCCGAAGGGCTAATCAGTCGTTATAAACAATCGTGCGCCACTTCATTTTCCTCTTCCAGGAGCATTTCTGTTGACGTTAGCGCGTTTGAACTTTCTCGGGCTCACCTTCACTCTGACTCTCGCATAGTCGATCGCGACAACGACAACACCACCTCGCGCACACAACTGTCCCACCTCACCTACCCCGCTACGGTCGTCGTTCAAGACACACAAAATCGAGCTCGCCACTGCGCAAGACCACAGTATGGCTCGCCTGAGTGCTCCCGCCAACGTGACACCAAGAGCCGAGCGCAAGTCGAGCCGCTTCCGAGAGATCTTCAAACATCGACCCAGCTCGGGCGCATCCTCAAGCCCTGACGCCCTGACCAATTCGCTCCTACCCCCAGGATCAAGCCCGATGCCAATCCCGACTATGCCTCCAGGTTTCCGACAGGTCGGTTTGCTGCCCAGTGAGCGTTCCTCGCATAGCTCATCGCGGCTTTTGAAAGATGAAGAGGGTCGCTATATAGATACTGAATCAACAGTAGCTGAAGCACGAAGACAGTCAGTGAACAACGAATCTGCAACGCGCAATGATTCCAATGACCTGAACATTGTCAGTGCGACGCCCTCATATGTGCAACCTACACTGCCGAAGTCGAAGGTGGAGAACAGCGTCAAGAAGAAGGGTTCATTTTCCCAGTCGATGAGGCGCGTTCTTTCTCAGCGTTCAGCCCAGAACACAAACCAAGACATCGCCGCGACCCGACTGACCATGAGTGAGAGAATTCTTCCAACAACAGCGGGTGGTACGGACAAGCGGAGCAGCGTGCCACTGGACTCCTCTCACAAGATCGCAGAGGCTATGTATAGTGAGTACCTCTTCAAAAAGCGTCAAGTGAGACCTGCTAAATTCGAGTCAGATAAGGACAACAGGTCATTCACAGAAGGTGGTATTGACCATTTCGACTGCTTTGTGCAACAACATGGTAAACTAACGCGCTCTTCATACCCTGGGCTCAACTAATCAGTTCACAGGCAACCACAATTCTCCCAAGAACAGCGACCCAGCCGAAGACACCAGTCCCAAGAAGAAGAGTACAGATTTCGAGAAGATGCTTTTAGACGACTCTGTGGCCGATCTTCCCATGTCTGGGCAGATTCGACCTTCGGTCGAGACTGCCTACGGGCACGTGGAAACTGCGGGAGACGGACATAGCAGCCACCGCAAGTCCTTTGCATCCAATATCTTCCACGACGACAGATCCTTGAGCCAAAGCATTCGCGAGTACGTCACCAGCAAGATTGCAGAAGTATTGGCAGAACACGACCGCGCGCATCGTAGCAACGTTGATGCCAGATCCAACCCGTCAGTACACATCACGATCAGGGTTGACGGGATCGGTCTATTGGAAGCGGAGAAGCCTACTAGGCCCAGTATCAGCGATAAGAAAGACGACATGTCCGCCCAACCTAGCACGATCGGGCCAGTCACTATCACTAGTCCGCTGCTGGCAAGGAACGCCCAGATGGTTGTCCTGACATTGTACGCAGTGACTTTGCTCGGCGCATCGCTTTTGGGTCCGAGGAGTCTGCTGATCGTTATCTGGAGGATGGCGATCGCACTTGGTATGTACACTGCCGTGTTGCAACAGCTGAGTTGGACTAAGAACGTCGAGCGCGACGTATTCTTGGCGCCCATTTTCTTCTTTGCAAGCGTAGCGACCGGTATGGGCGAGCAGCTATTGAATCAGGTGCGCGTGGTTATAATTGCCATACTGGTCGAGATTCTGGATTGCGTTGTGAGGCGTGCTGATGTCCGGATGCATACAAAGTAGATGTGTTTCGGCAGCACTAAGGTTCATGGAGAAGGTATCTGTATGTAGCCTATGGAGATGCAGACCCATCGAAGGCTCAAGCACTACATGAATTAGATCCTGTAACGTAACTCTGTCTCATCTGAATGTTAACATTCCGTTCTTCTCAACTCTGCCGTGAAGATGCAGTGTAGTTCTAAGCATAGAGAAGAAATAAAATAGCCTTACTAAGACTCCATCGCCAATGTCCCACTTAGTTCCCTCTCTTCCACCACGACAGAGCCGACCCATGTGCCCCATCAACGACGCTAATTCTCCCTCTCCTGTGGACGACGCCTTCCCTCTTCGGCTTGCCAGTCTCCCATCAGGCTCCTATCCTCGCCCTCTATATTACCCAATGCGCGTCGGCGTGTATCGTTGGCTTCGCGATCTACTTGCTTATCCGCAAGGCGTCGCGCCTTTTCCCTTCTCTCGTTGTTCTTCTCCTGGACCCAGATCGTAGCATCTGTGAGTTTCGTGACGAGAAAATTCGCCATAGCGTGAGGAATGGATTCAGGGCCGTTTGGAGACATCGTGGTGTTCTTGTCTTCTCTTCTTTGATGAACAGTACTAGGCTAGAGTGTGATGTAAAGAGAGCGTGTGGTATGAAGTAGTGAGGGTGTCGAAGAGGTTCAAGTGCACGATCAAATCTGTGGAGGCAGCAGACTGTTTGTGTTTACTGGAATGCGCGCGTTGGCAAAGGTGAAGGGACCCTACATTTGCCTTCCATGGTTCGCGGTGGACCTATGAACCACATTTGATGTCGGTGCAGCCTACGACTCTCTTGCGTTGATCATCACCTACCTAGGTACCCTTATTCACTTGACCTGTCCGCTTGCAAAGCCTTTGCGCAACCGCGCTATAATCCTCCTGTATCAGTCAGGCATATAAACCTGCTGCCCTCCATACACATATATTCCTCCCAAAATTCGACGCAGGAACATCATTTAGTCCAGGCACTTGCTACTCATGACCAGAGTCGATACCGGTACTACGATAGAGGATCTAAACTCATCAGTCCGAAACGTGGTCTGAGTCTTCTGCGACACTGCAGACATCCATATCCGTGACCTGCATTCTCTCAGCGCCGAAAATCTTACCAAGCTGGCACGCAGTACTTTCCAAGACACTGCCGAGGTTATGGGAAGGCCATTACTCTAAATCTATCTAGGTACGTATCAGTATGGTCTCACTGAACCTTCATCAAAACATAGTTGACCAAGGACAAAGTGCATAAGCGATCCACGCTGGCTGAACACTCATCCTATCATAATGCTACGTGCTGGCTAGTTCAAATTTATCCTCGCGCTCGGTACCAGCCTGAGTCATGTTTTACCCACCGCTATATCATCCTCACCCAGAGCGTCATTACCTACAAGGGCATACCCGCGCTTCACCGTTCTGGTACCAAGGCAGTCTTTTCCAGCGACAACGAGCACTTTGGTGTCGCAGACTTTGCCAATCGCGATGATAATACGTACGTAGGATTTCTATGAATGTGGATAGACTCGAGTTTGGCAACCTCAAAATCACCCTCACGCACCAAAGCGTCAGCAACGCGGTCACGTTCGAGATCCAGTTGCCAATTGAGGGCTGGAACGGACTCTCTCGGGGCGTTGTCGGCGGAGGCCGAGCTTCAGGCTGTCACGATACACCCGGTTTCGGCAACACCGTCAAAGATGGCTAATACCCTTATGAAGTCCGCTAGGTCTGTCTTTGTGCTCGTGGTTTACGTTTCTAGCCGCGACCTCGGTCTAGATTGAGACGGCACCCCTGGACTAACCCCGGATTACCACGACCCACTTTCAACGCTAGCCTCATGCACATGATCCGCGATCACAGATGCTTTTTTGAACAGAGCGTCAAGCCACAGATCTGGAGATTATCGAGAGGCTGCAAATCCGAAGCTGAAAACTCGCAAAATCTTTCGATGGACGCATTGCTTCCACGTTAGGCAGTTTTTCTCTACGGCCAGGCCGTAACAGGAGACGGTCAGCATGTATAAAGCTGTGAAGGGCGGTGTCTTTTCGATCAACAAGACAAGTTTCGCATCTTCTCACACTTCAAAATGGCACCTGCCCTCCGCGCAATTGCGCTTGCACTGCGAGCCTCGTCGATCTGCCCGTCGTCCCCGACCTGCCCCCAGGACGACCAATGCTCGCTCACCTCGAATGGGGCCACTCTTCAAGTCAGCTGTGCGACTGACTACTATGGCGGCGATTTGCAATTGGCACAAGTAAGCATGACCAACTCTGCGGTGAGATGTATCGATTTGACCGCTAATCTTTCCAAAGACATCTACGTTAGCAGGTTGCATCCGGACATGCTCCACGACCACGGGATGCAATGCTGCAAGCTACATAGGTGGTAACTGCTACCTCAAAAGCACGCTCAATGCGGCTCAGCCCAAGTATGAAATTCCCTGCTTCGTGGTCAACTTTCCATTGACTCAGCCATTAGTTCCAACGTGATCGGAGTAGCTGTAATCTCTAGGGATTCCTCACCAATGCCTATTCCAGTGCCGGATGACCCCAAGCAGTGCCCTGCCAGTTTTACCTGCCCGGAGAACGATGGCTGCTCGTACACTGATGGTGCACGTACTCTGGCACTTACTTGTGGAGTTGACTTCTATGGGGGCGATTTCACCAACCAGTACGCAGCGAGTCTCGAGGCGTGTACACAAGCTTGCTCAGGAAATGCGCAGTGCCTGGCCGCTTCGTTTGTTGGTGGCAAAGGCGACGGTACTTGCTATCTCAAGAGCACAAAGAACGGTGGTTCTATAAATGATAGTGTGAATGGTGAGTCACTGACCTGACCTGTGTAACATTTGCTGACGACCAAAAGCTGTCTACGTTGTCTCCAGCACCGTGCAACCAAGCAGTTCAGCATCAAGTCCAACCCCGTCGCCTTCCTCGACTATTACATCGACAAGTACCATCTCTTCCAGTAGCACAGATGTCATCATTAGCTCTACCTCAACCTCGACTTCGACCTCTACCCCTAACCCTACTCCCACTCCCACACCTACGCCAACTCCTACTTCTACTCCAACGCCTGAACCAAAACCCACATGTGGCGTTACCGGTAACCCAAGGCCAGGAGTGACCTACACCAACATTGCTGGGCAGACCCAGGCCACTTGCAGGATCCGGTGCCAAAACTATACTCTTGCAGGCCGTACCTGTCGTGTCTATTCTATCAACTCCACAACAAGGATTTGCACACTAGCATTGGGATTCTCTGCACCAACGTTCGATCAGGCTTTTACCCCTAATCAAAATGCGGCATACACCTGGTACGCCGTTGAATGCCCAATAGGAGAATAGTATCTTCATGTACTTGGTGCGCGATGGTGTACATCGATAGTGCAAGCTAAGGCAGTCTTCGGGCATCAAGTTTAGATGATTCCCAACATATTGTTCATACCCATACTCCCCCGCCCCCTGATGTAATGTCGTCTATCGTCTCCAACTGAAGATTCTCTTCGCCCGCCCCTGACCTCCGCACCCAGCAGACTAGTCCCGGAGTTCTCCTTATCCAAACACGACATGATGATAAACCCCTGCAACTGCGTGTTCTCACACCAATTCAACCTGATGGCCAGTCATCCCATAATGACAACGTTGATCTCAGACTCACATCGACCAAAGAACATCCGCAAGGCTTAGTCTACACAAATGTTTCGTATCATTGGACCCATGTGCAAATTGAATGCGAAGTAATGCAAGTACCAGAACACATGATCTGGAATGCCTCTAGCCTGTGTCAAGTCCCAAGAGAGGTTAGGTGTCCTAAAATTGTCCTGCATCGCGCTTTGCGTTTCGCACGAGGACAAGAATGTCAGTATTTATGGATCGACCATGAGTGCATTGATCAGGACGACACAGCGGACATTGAATACTTGTATCATTTGACTGTGATTGGGTAATCTAACGTGGAGCTATTGAGGGTCGAGAGATGAGAGGTGCGTAAAGTTGGTGGGATGCATCACTCGCTTGTAAACCACGTTATGTTCCCACTCACGATTGCTTGATCAAATGATCCTCCTGGACACCTTCAAGGAAGAAACGCGTCCATCAAATCCACGATCTTCTTACCCTCACGGGAGTAACCCTCAAGATACTTCTCACCGAAGTCTCCTTGGAAGTTGTTGTATGTCGTCTCTGGCTTCATTGAGCAAAGACGCACTGTAGTATCAATCAGATAGTCTTTCATTCCATCCCTAGGGAATTCTGCAGCAATGGCAGCCCACTCGTCCTG
The DNA here is from genome assembly GCF_024291825.1 of Alternaria postmessia. NCBI lineage: Eukaryota > Fungi > Ascomycota > Dothideomycetes > Pleosporales > Pleosporaceae > Alternaria > Alternaria postmessia. The sequence goes on along the minus strand of NW_026260228.1, from coordinate 20,329 downwards.
AGTCACAGTGATGAGATCGCCCTAACAACATATCAGCTTGGTCTACCACGAAAACCCGCCGTTGAATTAGACTCTACTCACCCAGGATTGCTTTGCAATTTCTGGACCAGCAAGCTCGCAGAAAGTGCCCCCAGACACTAGAGCAACTTCAAGCTCTTTATGAGCTGCGATATCAGGGGAAGTGTGTAAGGCAACAGCATCCCAGAGCAATTGCTCACGGTGCTTGTCCCAGTTCGCGCCCTGCTTCCTGACTAGCTCTCGGGCGACGTTGGCTCCATCAACCTCGAAGCGCTTATCGTCAGACACATACTCAGTATCGAAAGCCCTAGATTGAGTGAGCATGTTGTCAATCACATCGAGGAGTGGCAACGATTCAGGAACTTTGAACATACCAGCCCATGTCATGAAGGATCGCACCTATAGCGAAGGCTTCCTCATCGACGGTGGCCCGTTTCTCAGGAGGCATCTTGTTAAGAATTGTCTGTCCATTGAGCCAAGCTCGCATGACGTGATTGTACGGGCGATCGCTGAGTGCCTCGCGGGCGAGGGATATCGATGCATTGATAAGAGGAGTGTCGGGGACAGTGACACCCGCGATGATGCGAGTAGCAAGAGTACCAACGGCGACCATTATCACGAGAAGATTTGACGTTTGTGTCTTGTGTCTGAAGATGAAGCGATGATTGCTGGGTGATAGAAGAAAGGTATATCGGGTTTTTGGAGCTTCTTATACCTGGACTCCGTGTCCTATATTCGGGCTTAGATTCCACGTTAGCCATCAATGTTCAAGCTCACAATGCGCTCTCATGATCTCGTCTCGAGATCACAGTCTTGGCTTACACTTACTGCCTTCCTAGTCAGGCTCGGTTCATCCCTAACTACGCGCGAGACACTGCTGCCTGGCACGGATTCTGTTCATAATCGGTTAGGATTTCTGAGTATGACTACTTGAACAATCTTAAGCCCTATTAGTATGGAACATCTGACAATCTGCTCACATACTCCACTTATCCGCTCTTCTCAAGTCGTTGCATGTCACCAATACGGAGGAGAGCGGATCGGCTTCGGTTACACAATCAACATCCGATCCGCAAGCACCAACACTTGCAGCACATCTTGGAACGGCACGGACCTGCTACCATTAGGTAATAATAACATGATCAACGCCCAGGGGGATGACATCAACCAAGAAACCGGCAAAAAACAATTGCCGGGATCCCCAGTTAGCTTCCAGGACGCTATCATAAGCATCATCTACGCACCCCAGTGATAAACGTAGTAAGGGTTGATATTGGCTGTTTTCGGTAGGTTAATTATTATTGCACATGCGAATTCATGTCCTGCATCCAATACCTAGACATGTTGTTCAGTTGATGACGGCTCGTGTGGGAGCCGCGATGAGTTGATAGTTTAATTGGACTATTTCGAATAACACGGAAATCACATAGTCATGTAGTTGAGCAGACTTTCGTCACGTATACAGAGGGTGCTGAATCTGGTTGGAAACCGAAAGAGGTCGAAACCCCATAAATGAGACGGAAGTACGGATTCGATAGCTATAGAATTTGTACGCCACTTTGGAAGCCCCACGTACGTTCTCTTCTTGTTGCTTTGAGTATTCATCATAGTTGGTTTCCCCCCCTTTTGACCTTTGAACAGGCGTACGCTGACCAAAGTCAGCCAGGTCAAACAGACACATACGGAGCCTTCGAGCTACATGAGACTAGACAATATAAGGCGGACAAAACCATGGTTCCGGTTTAAGGCAACAACTGCAGCTGTCCAATGGCGGTAAGTCGTGTTCTCATGCGTATTAAGCAGCTCGAAAGAGTTCAAATAGGGCTACCGATATCGCTAGAGCTTCTAGAAGATGCCGAAGTTCGTTGTTTCGCTGTGCTGAAGTGCACAACCTGCCGGCAACAGCGATGATCGTTAGCCAGTGTCAAGGTCATCAGAACGACAGGGACTTAATAGATGCGCAGGACATGGCTAGGCGGGAGCATCGATAACCACGTTTTGCTCGGAGATATTCATGCGAATCGGGCCGATGCATAAATGCTAACCAAAAAGCTTATAACTGTAGCTTTCGTACTTTACCCGCGTTATGGCACACCTTAAAAGAATTATTTCCGTTACCAGTTCTCTCCATACAGCGGGCTACCGGGACATTGTCCACTCGAAATTGCAGAAACCCCACGATTGCAAAGACCAGATTCACGGATTGTTGATGTCAGGTTAGATGGATACAGTCAGAGTAGGGCGTTATGGCAGATTCTGTGCTTTACTGTGATGCGTGGAAAAGGTTTGGTGTTGTAGAGACGCTGAAGTGATGATCGAGCTCTTGTATAGATGAGTCTACTCCATATAGTCAACTAACTACAAATTCGTGAGTCTGACACCTCATAGCTGACGACCCCTGCTGGTAACAACAAGGACAGGTCTCAGCACGCCATTCAGGTACGGGTTCGAGGAAGTGGACAGAGCCACCGGTGAACAACATATTTCGCATGGGTGGCATAGGCCTGCAATCCTCATTACTCGCATCCTCCTACCACCCCCGGTATCTGTCGCGTCTTTGTGCACCAATCCTGTTTTTCCTTACAGGGAGTGAACATCACAGTCCCGCCAGATTCACTCTTATATCCCGGTACGCTACCAGCTACTCGGAAATCTCAACATCGCCTCAAGATGAACGCTGCTTCTCTCATCGCTTGCACCCGGTGTGCCACTTTAAAAGCACGATGTGACCGCAAGGTTAGTCAGACGAGTTGTTACTCAAGCACCGAGAAGTCGGAATACTGGACGATCGCAACTGCCCCTAACGCAGCAACTAGGTGCCATGCTCTCAATGTGTCTCAAGAAACTATGTATGCCAACCAAGGTGCTCCTCGCGCCGGCGAAGACCTTCTCGGACGCCATCTGCGCGCAGTAAGCCTTTGACAACACCAACAAACACTGTTGGCCAAGATGGCAACCAAAACGCAACAATGGATCAATTTCCTGCCTACATCTTGCCTGACGGTCGAACAAACAATATCGAGCTATACATGCTTGTAGATACGACTTTTCCCCAAGGAAGATCAGATATTACTGGGTACGATGAGTTCATGGGATTTCCATATCCCGTATCCCAAGGTGACGAGCCTATGGACGTGACCACGTCTACTCGCCTCTTCCCATCTATGGCACTTCCGGAGATGCAACCAAACGAACCTCATCTCTCTCCGCGCGGACCTAAGAACAATGGTTTGTACAAGCACCAACAGGGGCTCTTCCACGGTACCAACTACCTCCCGACTCCGCCTCTTACAGGCCCTCGAATGGAATCCAGTGTGTCATTAGGCCTGGCAAGTAGCCAATGGACTTCCTGTTCACAGAAGAAGAACCGAGATATACCAATAGGCAGCCTAGATGCAACAGATGATGTACTTGGCGATCTAGTAGATGTCCTGGCCCGGCCGGATGCCTGGTGTGGGTTATCCAGTAACAAGAGCGATAGTACTGTGGCCTTGTCGCATGACGCTCGGGACCGGATAGTGGCCACTGTGCAGTTATTGCTCCAACGTGCGCTGCACATTGGCAGCTCGCTATCATCATCTACCGAAGGCCTTTTTGGCCGCATTGTATCGCTGCCTCCCTCACCCGTGCTAATGCACTTCATTGAGATTTATGCGGCACGCATTAACTCGATTCAACCCTACCTTGGCTTTCCTGAGTCCACCATCGATATCCAAAACATCTTGAAGATTGAGGCTGTCGACGTAGGCATATTGTTGATCATTATCATCATTACGTATGGCGCTATGCTCACAGACCTCCATGAGTCCCACGTGTTCGCACATGGCTTGATTGAGGTGTGCATGGTCGCACTCAATCACGTTCTCGAAAGCCGATGCATTTCACAGCCGATTGTGGGAGGGATTGCATTGCGGTTACTCACACTCTGCGTGCGAAGTGGGAAGGCTTCTTTTATTTCGGTATGTATCATCTGTAATCTTCCTTCGCGTGAAGCTAACAAGAATCAGTATGCCATGTCAAAACGAGGCCAGTATCTAAGTGTAAGTCATCACTATCTTGCAGAAGGAATGAATGTGATGCTAACATATCGGCTAGCTGTTGAAAAGCAGTGGGATATTAAATCCCGGGCCAGGGTTCAACAACCATGGCTTACATGGTGAAAGCCTTTGGGAGAGATGGAAAGAGGTTGAGACAAGCAATCGGTAAGGACCCCATTCTACGTGATCAAGTGATATGAACTGACCTTGGTAGTCATGTAAATGCATGGTTCTATATGGACCTTGAGATAAGCTTGCTTCACGATGTTCCTCCCGTGCTTTCGAACTTCGATTTACAAGTGCCTTTACCTCATGATGAAAATCTCTGGAACGCACAATCGTACAACGACTGGATTGGACAGCCTGGTGCAAACGATATCCAAATGGGCCGCAAGCTACCGTCATTGTACTGTCTTTTCCGGGGCTTTCTTCAAGGTCGACTAACAGGTAGTGATGATGCACCTCCACATCATCTGCGTCTCCTTCTCCACCCTCTACAAGCCATGGTCTTGGGACAGCAACAGCTTCTTCGCATCTTCTATAACGACAGATCGACCAACAGGCATCGTGTCCTTTCCAAGACCAAGGTATTAGGCCGCCTACAAGAGACACAGGATCTAGTTCAAGATTTAGCTACACTTCTCAATCGAGATTCGCAGGCGACAACAAACAGCGAGAATGACCCCTGGGATGTACCAGTGGATTGGACGGGCATAATCATGCTACATCTAGTCAGCTTAAATGTATGCACAAGCATCCCTGACATAGAGAAATGTGCTAAGGAAGAACCTCCATCATCAGCATCAGCATGCGCTGAGATGTGGACCCGAGTACGTTATTCTGAAGGAGGGAACTACATCTTGTTCCATGCTGGTCAGATCTTCCGGCTCATCGACAATCTGCCGGTTGACGCGCGACCCATATGGTGGCCCGTAGCGATCTACCGCGCATCCATGGCTTGCTGGTCACTTAGGACGATAGAGCGAATGAAATCAGGGATCCAGCCCCGGGAAGTGGGCATTGACGCACTTTTCCCCAGCGATGAGGAACGCTTTCTCAATACCCCTGCGGTGAACCCGGTCGTTACATTTCCAGGCAACAGAAGATTGCCAATCCTTGAGGGCGGTAACAGCTTGCTGTATTGCATCACCAAGCTGGAGAGTCACCCCGCACATCTTGTCAGCAGTGTGTTTGAGAAGGCTCGTTACTTCTTCCATAGATGGAGCTAAAAAGGATCGCGACCTCGCATTGTCATTGTATTAGCGTATGGGGAATTGACCAACAGTATTTAGTTGTAATTGATGTATCACGAGTTGAGCTGAACTACTGGCGAGGTATGTCTCCATTACCTCTCATGTGACCAAGGACGCCCTTCCGTCATGAAGCATTTTAGCAGAAGGCTTTTCCCCCTGATGCGATGCGCCACGAGCTGTTCATAGGGGTCTCGTTACAGTTGCCGTAAGCTGAATCAGCGAGCATTGCTTTGTGGCGGCCATGTCTACAACTTGTCCCATCACACTGACGAATCGGGACGATGCGCCGAGCTTAGGACAAATATGATAGGACCAGCGATGCAAGCATCAGAAGACCAGATGGCCCCCTTCTACTATCACAATCAAGTAATGATAGTGTGAAAGTTTTGATGTTCCTCGGAAGTTCCGATTGAAATCGGAACGCTGACGCCGGGGCAAAGAAGTCCGCACGCTTGCAGGTCACGTTCCACCCTCGCGAAAATTGAGACCGGTTCAACTGCGCTACCACTTTACCAGCCCAAATGCTTTCGGTCCTTCTCCACATCGCTCGACGTCACGTAACCATTGCGGAGTAACACGATCGCGGAGCACTGAGGACCGGACGCGATAGAAGTCCCCGCTCACGATGACTACCGGGGCGACTTCGGCAGTTTGAACCAATCCTGGAATCTCATTGGCAGTCACACATATAAGGCACCATGAACGTCCCGCCGTTGCACCGGCATGGAAAAGCCGGTGACGGAGATGAGCTTTTAGTGCACTCCGTGAGGTACAATAAGTAGCAATGGCCAGCTGTGGTTTTCGTCTCGCGCGATCGCATCCCTAAGTCCTGCGACAATGCGCTCCATAATACCTCATCGGCGGCACCCTTGCCTATCACGACTCCTCCTTCTGGGTTCAACGATTGGATCATCATCGCTTGTTTCGGCAGCTTCAGAAGATGGAGTATCTCGAGAGCCGTTGTGGTCATTCGTGGACCCTTTGATCGGTACCGTCGGTTCACGCCCTGGTTCCGCGATTGCAGGTGGAAACTCATTCCCTGGTGCGAGTCTACCGTGGGCGATGGCGAAGCCTGGAATCGACACGAGCTACATCGGACTTCCAAATGGAAGTGCAGTGGACGCAAATGCTGGATACACTCCCCTAGGCAACGTGACGGCCGTGAGCATGACCCACGTCAGCGGATCTGGCGGAGCGCCAACGTGTAAGCTCCCTGCTTCCCCAATCAGCTCGTAGTACTGATAAGAGATAGATGGGTTGATATCACAGATGCCACTCTTCGGCAGCCTAGCCTCTGTGAATCTCGCCGACAACATGACTTATGCCCAGAATCGTAGTCTTGACTTGGAATCTGCGACAGTAGGCCTATTTACTACGACTCTGCAGAATGGCATCAAGATCGAGATAACTTCCAGTAATCACACTGGATATATGCGATACACCTTCCCAGAGTCGAAAACGCCTTCGAATGTTTCATCCACCTTGACAATGGCGGGAGCCGACGCACTTCATGAACAGGACGCGCACGTACTGGTAGACCTTACGCATGTTCTTCCAGCCTACTCCTCTATGGCCTATTCGCAAAAGTTCCTGCGCGGAGAGCTGCATATTCCATCGTCTCCCAACGCGTTGCCGTCATACCATGGATCCGCAACCTACACAGGCGGATGGCCACAGCCTGATTCCCACACGATCCACTTTTGCGGAAACTTCAGTGTATCCGAAAGCTCTGTATTGACCCCAACATCAGACTATATTCAGGGTGAGCACTCAGGTATCACACCTGGTGCTGGCACATTCAGTTGGCAATACAACCCCTTCTCGCCACCGACAACTCGACCAATCCTCAGGGGATATCCTGATGTGCGATCCTACTCCGGAAGCGGGATGGGCCTCGGTGCTCTGTTTAGCTGGTCGCCGACAGAGGCGCGAGTGAACGGTACCCTTACGCTTGAATCCAAAGTTGGCATCTCCTATATCAGTGCTGCTCAAGCATGCTCGCACATCGAAAACGAGCTTCCTGGTGCAAGGTCTTTTGAGGACGTCATAGACCAAGCGAGACAGGAATGGGAGATGAAAGTCTTGAGCAAAATCCAGATCGGACACGACGGAGATGCGACAAGCAACAACGTGACATTGAAACGGATGTTATATTCAGCCCTATATCAGACAGGTCTGATGCCGACTGACAAAACCGGTGAGAACCCTGTCTGGAATTCAGATGATACAAAGCCATATTATGACGATCACTATGTAAGCTGACCTCTTGCCGTCAACGTTTGGACACTAATTGCTACAGACTCTGTGGGACACATACCGGACCTTGTTACCTCTGTACCATCTGATCTTTACAAAGCCGTACTCCCGCGTTCTTTCAGGACTGATCTCAATCTTCACTGAAGAAGGCTACTTACCGGCAGGACGGGCAGCAAACTGGAATGGCCGAGTCCAAGGTGGCACGCACGCAGATATCGTGCTAGCCGACGGTTTCGTAAAGAGCGTTCGCGCACTAAACGGTGAGGCAGGGCGTGGCGAGCTTGACAGCGCAATCGATTGGCAGGAGGCCTACAGGGCAGTGATGAAGGACGCAAATGTAATGCCCGAGCGCAACCTCGATCCGGTAGCATTTGATGGAGCGACCAAGGAGGGGAGAGGGGCTTTGGACGACTATCTGTCCCTCCAGTTCATCACGCGCAACCACACTCGCAGCATTTCTCGTGGGGTCGAGTACCCGCAGAACGACTTTGCGATTTATAGTCTGGCGCAAGGGCTCAATAAATCTGGAGATGCGGTCGATCAAATGCGTGCCCGGTCGAGCTGGTGGCAGAATCAATGGAATCCCACGGCTAAGACAACTCTTGATGGTATCGGCACATTCACTGGGTTTCCAGGTGCCAGAAATGCAGACGGTACGTGGAACCTCACAGCGTATGACCCACTAAGCTGTGGTACTTGCGGTTGGGATGCCGACATATACGAGGCCAAGGTCTGGGAGACTGCATTTAGTGTCGCTCCGCACGACATGGCTCAAGTCATCAACCTAATGGGTGGCGATGAGACTTTCGTTCGTCGACTAGACGCCAGTTTCGTCCCCGGTCTCGGCACATCGGTCGGTGCCAATAACGACGCTGGCTCCGCCCTTTTCAACCCCGGCAACGAACCATCTTTCGCGACGCCGTTTCTCTACAACTACGTACCTGGAATGCATTGGAAGACAGTCAATCAGACACGCGCCACAGTCGACTCTTTCTACAGCGATGCGCGCAACGGGTACCCAGGAAATATTGACGGCGGCGCGCTACCCAGCTGGCTGATCTTCAATCTTGTGGGCATGTACCCCATGCCCGGTCAGCCACTCTATCTTCTATCCTCCCCACGGTTCTCATCACTAAACGTATCTCTCTTCAGCGGAACGTCGGTTGAGACTTCCTTGACTGTTTTGGCACGGAATCTGTCAAGCACGAGCTATTATCCGCAGAAAGTCACTTGGAACGGGGAAGAGCTCGACCGAGCTTGGCTCAAGCATGGAGAGATCGCACAAGGAGGTGAGTTGGTATTCTACATGGGCGAAGAACCTGCGAGGTGGGACGTTGGTGAGCGGCCGTGGTCTTTGTCGGCATGACTGTGAGGATGGTTAATGATCGTTGAGTGAGCGCAAGAATAAACTTCGTTGTTGTGTGCGATCAAGTGTTGTGAGAATGAACTTATGTATATGCATCTGTTGACAGCTAATAGAGCTGAGGCTGGGTAATCGAGATGCTGGTATACTACTTCGCGCGAAAGCCACAATGGGTAGTCTTGCCGAACGATAACCTGGCAAAACCACAGGTGAGGGGTTGCTGGCGTGTCCCTCTACTACCATGCATTACCCGCGGCCTTATATGGGATAGGTGCCCTACACTAATCCTTTATCCTTCGTTCTGTGCGACAGTTGGCTCTCAACCTTGTATTTTTGGTCCGAGGCGATCATCCTGTGTTTGTTTGTAACAGTAGAGTAGGATTAGGCCCAGAATGCTCTTCGGCCTAATGACTATACTCTCTTACTTTCCGGTGGCCCAAGGTAACTTTGCCTAACACCACCAAAATCAAGAATGACTTTTTGTAGGGTTATGCCAGGCTCGAGTAGCCACACCATAAGAGTGTGCTTGCCGGGCGCGATTGTTGTATTACTTACACTAGCCCAAGCTGCATTGGAAACAGTTTGATCCCACCCTACCGGAAGGGCACCGCCATCCTGGTCGATCACATACTGCACCACTTTTCGGGGTGAGTCATCAATAGCGACAGCGTACTTCAAAGGCCGAGTTAGATCTGTATTCAGACCCTGTCCTAAGATCATAGTTATGTTGGTTGGTATTGTCGTGGTTGTGTTCGTGAAGCTATAGAAATCGTACTCAAGAAAGGGAGCGGTAGTTGCGTTCACGTAGGACGGCGCAAGAGGATCGCGTAATGCGACACCACTTAAGGTTTTGCCGTACCATGGAATGATCGTGTATGCGGATTCTGAGCCATTGCTGGTATCGCCGACAAGACGGGAATAATGACTCGCTTCCATAGCGACATAACCTTCTGACTCCACGAAGCCTTGAAACCCTGAAGGTACAACTGTATTGTTTATTGGGAAAACCAAGGATGGTCCTAAGCCATTGGAAGGGCCTTGTTGCTGGCCATAGCCAGTCGAGGAAGTAACTTTGATTACTGTACTCGATGAGCCACTCGGGGCAGCGACCCAGTTGACGTTGAGAAATATCCGAACATCCGTATCACCGGGAGAGATGGTGCCTTGGTGAGCCGAATCACCGTTTTCGAATGTAAAGTTCACATATGACGGCCCGGAAATACTCCAGACGGTGGTGTCAGTCCCCATGTTGAACAAATCGACAAACCTTGTTCGTCCATACGGGTCTGCCGGGAGGATGGTCAATTGGTTCGAGAATAGTGCGTGGTATGGATCATCACCTGGAACGCTGGCATTTGTACCCTCTGTAGTTACTCCGAGATCGCCAGCATAAGATCGTTCAAGCGTTTGAACATACCTGACTGGGGGAGAGAGCTGTCGTTTTGGTTGATTCCATTGGACATAGCCAATATGGGCTTGGTCCATCATATGATCCCACTTGCCACTGACGAGTGAATGAGATCGTACGGTAAGGTTATGATCTTCTTCGAAGCCATCAAGCACCTTCTTGGCGTAGCCATTTGCGGAGTTTCTTCCCTGGATTCCATAGATAAGATTCTTTGCTGAGTTCACATTGACTTCGTGTACAGCCTGTCCAGCAAGGATAGGATGGAGTATGAGCTCAAAGAAGGCTGCGTGGTATGAATCAGGCAGGCTGGAATCGATTGCCAATGCCAATTGTGCAAGTTCTGCCCACTCTTGGAGTACAATGTCGGCTTCGTTATAGTTAATGACTGAGTACGTATCTGGTTCGATGAGCTCAAACTTCCTTCGACCAGCGAGTTGACCGAAACGATCTAGTACATAGTTGATATCAGCAGCATAAGACTCGCCGAAAGTCTTTGATGCCCAAATTCGTTCCCAGGTTGAACCGCTGTCGGGCGCAGCCCATTCAGTGTAGTCGTAGGCCATATCCAGGAAGAAGGTGAGTGGAATCTCCACTGGCTTTATGTCGCCCACGTTGACGATCCAAATCTCTCTTGCATCGCGTTCATGAGCCATAGACATCTGCTCCCAAGTCCTCTGTTGCTGGATTGTGTTGTGCCACTTGTAATTTCTAGGCAGGCCATCATAATCGAAATGAAAGTAAACACCAGCACCTCCCGGGCGGTCGCGGTCATCTACGTTTGGTAAACGTCGAATATTGCCCCAATTGTCGTCAGACCAGAGCAGAGTGACATCGTCGGGAACTTGCATCCCAGCCTCGTAGAAGCCTTGTACTTCCTTGTACAAACACCACAGCTGCGGAATACTAGCCAAGGATTGATTTTCACCATAAACGTCAGCCAAGATTTCACGCTGCGTGTCGACAATATTCTCTAATAGCTCAGTCTCAATCGAGGCGGATAGAGCGGTATCTCCACTTCCGCGCATGCCCATCGTGATGATGCTTTCGTAAGGCTTGGCCCTGATTGCGCCATCACGCATGAAGGGGACAATGGAAGCGTTGTTTGTAGTCCATTGCCACGGACCATTGCCAAAGAGCGACCACTCCATCGTGGCACGCTGAAAGGGCTCGGTATGGCTTGTCCCGATGACCACGGCGTATTCGTCCGCGAGGGGCTGATTACGTTTGTCGTCGACGAAGAACATTTGAGTCCAGTCTCCACCTGCGGGCCACAGATAGTTGGCTCGCAATCTCAAGACCAACTCGAAGACAAGTGCGTGAAATTCTGCACCGTAGATGGGCGGCTCTCCTGCTCCGGGAAACTTGGCTGTGATCCAGCCTGAGAGTGCAGGAGCGTTGTCATTGATATAGAAGCCACGGTACTTGACAGACGGTGTTCCTCGAATTCTAGTTGTACGCATTGCACTGACTGTGTGGCAGCTTTTGGGAGGTACGTCAGCCCAAAAGTACCAAGGTGAAACACCAATCTGCTCTGAAACATCGTAGAGGCCGTATATAGCGCCCCTCCGATCGCTTCCAACGATCACGAGAGCCGATTCAATACCGGGTAGTGGAGATTGAACTAGTTGTGATGAAAATGCTTCCCATCGTCCTGTGATCGACTCAACGTCCAGATTTCCACTACCGATCATCGAATCAATGATGCTTGATTTGCCGATTGTTCCTATGATAATGACACCACCAGTCGATCTGTTTTGTGGTTTTGGAAGACTGAAGCTGGTAATGCTGGTGACATTGAAGATCATCGATGCGTCATGAGACGTTTGATTTCCGTAAAGGGTGACTGTGCCATTGACTCCAGTTACACGACCAAAGTCTAGGGCGAGGTCGCCTGCAGCTCTCAGCACGGCTGGCCATTCCTCGCTGGCTACCAGTATCTGTACCGAGGAGGTCTGATTGCCTAAGAACAGTTCTCCTGACGATGGACCTGAACAGTTGACAGTGTTTTGGCGGGCTGCTAGTGCTGGGGCGACCACCAAGCATCCTAAGTATAAAAGTAAGACAAGCATCGTTACGCATAGAATGACTGGTAGTTATCCAGGAACTCCTCGAGCCTACGGGATATATGAGAGTGCTGCAGCCTTGGCTGGGGTATCCCCGCATCTTCACTTTACCCGCAATTGCCGGACCACGAACTGCCACTCCGCCTTAGGCCTAGCCATGAGGTTCCTGGCTGCTGGATCTGGAGAAAGTAGTGTGATAGAACTCTGTAAATGCACGTCCATCCCGCCCGCTCTAGGACATATGTCCTCGCTTGGCGAGTGGTTCAGCCGTCTTATCGATTACCAAGTCACGTTGTGTGAGATCAACAATTACCCACCGGCAGCGCTCTTATGATCTACCAAACCGAAATCGCCTGCATTTAACCCGACTTTCCGTTAGTATCTGCTCAGCGTTATATTGGTGCCCGCTACCGTGTGAGCCTTTTACCACTAAACTCGTGCCTTTGGCCGCTCCAAAGGATCAGCAATTAACACTTGCAGATCAGTCTATGTTCCAGTGCCCGGGGGATCATTCGCTCGGAATACAATGACCCGATATGTCTTTGTCTGGCAATCTTGGTCATCACTTCCACTTACAGCCTTTGCCACGTTCTATGTTCGGTGTATCCATCGCATGCTCGCAGGTCTTTAGACTGATGTTGATAGATGAGTTTCTAGGAGATCAGTCGTAAGGTTATCTCGCGACGAAGACTCTTGTCGTTCCTGACTTTTTGACGGTCCAGAGTAGCTGGGATATCCGCATGATGGTCATGAGCCTGTGTCTCTACGCGAATATCTCGATGCTCGACCGAAAGATTCTTCAGCCCGATATCTGGCGGCTAGTTATCAAAGCCTGCTCACATTCGGCCCGTTGGAAGCGGTGGTCGAGGCCTCCATAGCAGAAGAAATGCTGCTTAAAGGAATCGGAGTGGCAAGTTGGTTATGACTAGCGACCGCTTAGTAGACGTTATGCACAGCTGTCTTTCTTAAATCGAAGAATCTCAGCCAGAAGCGTTAAGGACATGGTCTCAATGGTTTGCTGCATCGCCATCATCGCTGAAGCATTAGTTAACGCGCACGCAAGGATGATTGTAGGATCTTCCATGCCTAAAGAAGGGCTCTCATGGTCTGTGATCTGGACACCGCCAATCAAAGAATCATTTCGAAGAGAGATGTATGAAGATGGGTGGTACCCGTCGACAATCGAATCTATGGCTAGTATCAGAACAGTGTCATCCTTGCGATATGCCTGCGCACAGGGTCCGCCGAATGGCGGTAGAAATCGCTCGGCTAGTACGCTACAGTCTTGCTCGGCCTATGATATCGATCCCAGGATGTACGTCCCGAAACATGACACCTTACCATCGTCAACCTAGACTCATCCATTCCGAGACAAAGCAGCAATCGGCGGCTGATGTAGAGTTCGTGCAGGATGTAGTGAAGTCATACACGAAGGAGCCTAGGAGCATCATTCTTACAGTTGTCTCCGCGAAGAACAACTACGCCAACCAGATCGTACTGTAGCTAGCTCGAGCTGCCGATAGGAATGGGGCTCGAGCACTAGGTTTGATCACAGAGCCAGACACTTTGATTCCGGGTTCTGAAAGTGAGCGGATGTACCAGTCGTTCGCTTGAACGATGACGCGCGAAGGACACTATTACGCTATCACCAATGTTTGCGACAACGAACCTGCGGAGACTTACAGTCCAGAGGTGAAGGTGTTGACACGCATGGAGTTTTTCGGCTGCATCGAAGCCCTAATGAAGCGCACACACGGCTGCGAACTTCCTGGCACTTTCAGTCCAATGATAACATCCGACCTCTTTCTTGAGCAATCGCAACCCTGACAGGCGCTTGCTATACAACACATGGAGAATTTGGCACGAGCGGTGACAAGGTTTTTGCAGCACCTTGTATCTTACATTGCAGATGCCTCCACGAGCGATGCACTGTTTCGAACATTGGTGGGTTGGGCACCTAACGATTTTGCGAGTCGGCCCCTTAATTACTAGTAAAATCTCTGAAGCTAGGCTATTTGAAGCGAAATTTGCTGCAACAACGGCCTCTCTCGTCGCGTTACATTGGTTAGGCTATCTGTATTGTTGCAGGAGATGATGATACATAGTGAGCAGATCTTCAAGCCCACGAGAAGTGTTCCAAATGCAGGTATACACCGCCGGACCTCACACCCTTGAGTATTGCCAGATTTTCCTTCGCAACTGCATTTCTAACGTCATTCTGCATAGTAATCGGCCCGCAGACGTACACGCTCAAAGACTCATCATATGCTCTTATCATTTCAGTCTGCTTCTGTATGACATGGGGCAAGTTTGGCCGACCAGCAAGCTCTTCCGTTGGCACTGTAACCTGGTCGCTTTTGGCCTCCACTTCGATGTTGCCTGCTGAAGATGAGGTGGAAACCGATTCGTAACCTCTCGTACCTGCGGCAACGACCATCCGCTCTGCTTTATCAGTCAAATGGATTTCGATGTCGATGTCGCTGGGCTTCAATTGTGGAGAGTACTTGGCGAAGAGTTCAGCAACCGTTTCCAGAAACCAAGTGCGATTGGCGATATCGCGAGTAGCCAGGACGACGCGTAGCTTGCGGCAATGCTCAACGCCGGATCGCTTCTCTTCGTCGCTGGGCGAAATATTGCTTCCGGTTGACATGTCAGCCATGCTTGTAGTGCTTCGCTGCCTACAGAAGAGCTCGAGAAAGGGAAGTATCCAGCCCGCGCCTGATCCACCTGCGATGACGAGCAAGCGATCTGCATCGTTCAATCTTTGCATGTTGATACCACCATATGGGCCATCGACCAGGATAGGCAGAGAGATTTCTGGATGCTCCTGAGCATGTTCATAGAGCTTCTTCGTCAAGCCATGCGAATGCCGTATGTAGAATACCAGCTCGGACTTCTCACTCGACTGTGTGGAAGGCAGAGAGCAAAT
This sequence comes from Alternaria postmessia, assembly GCF_024291825.1. Lineage (NCBI taxonomy): Eukaryota > Fungi > Ascomycota > Dothideomycetes > Pleosporales > Pleosporaceae > Alternaria > Alternaria postmessia. Next base: position 5,002 of record NW_026260228.1, on the reverse strand, counting down.
AGTGAAAGGATGAGAAGAGAAAGCCTGTAGACCAAAACTCGTGAACCGTAGGAAACAATGCTGCCCTGGCTTCCATCGCATGTTAACCGATGGGACGGTAAGGCGTATGAAACCATTGCCCTCGATTTCCACGAATGCCTTTTGAGTGAACCCGTATTCGAAAGCGGTGCGAAGCCACGGATAAACGAAGCACGGGACGTATATCGCAGCTGTTGCAATGAAGTAGTGCCTATGAGCACGTCAGCCCTGCTAAGTATGTGATAACATAGGCACTTACCAGGAAGTGAGCGTATAGTCGCAATGCCAGAAGAATACGACCACAAAGACAACGACTGCAGTGAAGTGCGTAGCTTTAAAGAACTCGTAACCCATCCGCCTGCGATTGTTGGTCACGATCCCCTGATGTATAGGTATTGATTGACTTACCTCATCACACTGTGTGAGGCGAACGTGAGCCAGGCCTGAAAAACAAGTGCAACAATGCCGGTCCAGTAGAATAGTGTGTTCATCATCGTGACTTGCATCACCATGTCGTGCCATCTGATGTGATATACAATAAAAGGGAATGTGTGCATCAATGCAAGCAGAAAGAACGCGTACGCAGTCCAGCGATGGAAAACTTGAATCTTCTCATGGGATACTCCAGTCGTGAGGGTGATCCAGTTTGTCTTGCTTGCCGTCGCACTGTCAAGGTCAGAATGTTACTATTGTGTGAACTATGACGGACATACAAGACGAAAGGCATACAAGCCAATGCCATCCAGCCCGATCTGGTCCCTAGTGGTGGTGAGCCGCCGAAGTCTTCGCTCGACCAGTAGTAGGGCTGTGGTACCAGGTCCATGCCTGGAGACGATATCGTCAGTGAGGACCCCCTTGAGAGGACATCATGGATGCGTAACTCACAACAGAAGTATACTGCACCCACAGCTCCAAGTAGAAGGACGCCGACTGGTGCCGAGTTCCATCGCAGTGTTTTGATGTGGAAGCCACGATATGACAGGTATCGAATCAAGGCTATCGACTTCTGCCAGACGAGAGGTCCTCTAAACTTGCGATACCCCAACATTTGTGATGATATAAGGTTTCCGATGATGAACATTCCAAGCCCACTCAAGAAGAAGGCTATGGTTGGCAAAGCGTAAACGTAGTCAGCGATGTACCTGGGGAATGGTGTTAGTACATGCTCAATGATGTGCGACAGGCGTTTGCGTACCAGAAGTGCCATTTTTGCATGTAGTAGCTGCATTGCTGTTCAGTAAAACCGTCGCAGGTAAAGTCGCGACTACCCGTCAGTTGTAGTGGGTACGTGAGCCAGCTCGCCATGGTAGTTGCTCTTGCATCAAGCGTAGCGTGAATTCTTCGGTCCAAAATACAGAGCGCGAAGGACGGCGAGTTTCGAATGATCGAGCAGGTTGCTGATCATAAGATAAGACCGCTCCAAGGATCGTAAGCCGTGTTAAGCTTTGTTTAACGAGTGCTTGAGTGCGGTCCGGCAGACGCGACCTGACCAGCGCACCGGATCATGCATACCGACGCCACATCTACGGTTGAGCATGATCTGATTGGCATCATCGGATTTCATGTATCGCTAACGTATATTTCGGAATGTGTTGCGCCGCGCGTCGGAATGAGTAGGTGTCAGCCTAGTCCACTTGCGGGAAAGCGCGAGCGTTTGAGCGACTTTGAGCAAGTTAACGCGTGCTTCCGCTGAACGCCTTTCGCAATTCTCGATTGACTAATAATGCTTGTTATTGCCGGGCGCAACGTTAATAGGTCCTCGACAACTCAGTTACATCCTGTTACCACTCTTTTGCAATCGTTCGACGGGGCTGACACCTGTCGCTCCCGACCTAATCTACGAACACGCCCAGTCGCCTTTGCTCACAGACTGACAGGCCCCTCCGGAGCCCGGAATGGACATGTCAATGACCATGGCTATGTCCGCCACAGCAACAGAAATGATGACCATGCCTTCGTCCCCCTCGACTGCATCCTCGATGACGATGGGCGCCGACTCAATGGCCATGACCTTCTTCGTCTCAACCTCAACACCTCTCTGGTCGAAGAACTTCACTCCGCACAATTCAGGACAATATGCTGGGATATGCATATTCCTGATCACACTCGGGACGATGTTCAGGATGTTGCTAGCAATTCGAGTCAACTTCTTCAGAATCCTCATTGCTGTTAGGCATAACCGGTACAAAGGACTAATCGCGTCTCAAGGTGGAGAGGACAAAGCGACGACGAGACCTTGGCGGGCGGACGAAGCTGTCATGGTAGCGACGCTAGATGTGGTAGTCGCAGGGGTGAGTTATCTACTGTGAGTACAACTGATGTCAACTTGAGATGTTATAGCTCACTTCGCTGTAGCATGCTCGCAGTAATGACGTTCAATGTTGGGTACTTCTCGTCGATATTAGGTGGGGTGTTCCTTGGAAGTCTCGTTTGTGGCCGGTTTACTACGCAGTAGTGCTGGGACGTACTAAGTCAACTATTGTTTCGCTAGCATGCGACGACTAGACATCGAGTATGACCTAGCCCGCTGGTGCTCACGTCTATCGCTATTAGCATGTTGGCGAGCCCGTAGCGATCGCTCTGTGGTGGCGCGAGCGCTAGCACCGAGATCTCCATATCAAACAGGGTCAAGCTCTAGTAGGGAATCTGGGTATTTGGCTGGCACCTGAGGCTCTATCGATTGTTGTAGAGAAGCCCGCCTTCGCACTCGGCGCAATGGTACTGTCATAGAATATCGCACTACGTCGTCTCGAGCCGCAGCAGTGTGGTGGAGCTGTATATGCGAGTCGACCCCAGTTTAGGCGATCGTGCGGCAGCTGGCGCTTCCATGTCGAAACCATGGTCTGCGCCCAGGACCACGATAACGTGCTGATTGCTGTTTCCTTGAGTTGTCGCGATATCCTTTATCCTACGCTCCGGTGCCCAATTCTTGATCTGCCACTGTGGCAAGGATGCAGAGGCGTATGCTATGACGGTGCCAGCCGCAGTAGCGATGAAAACGTTCCAGTTGTTGTGAAGACCCCATGGAATTGCTGCGACACACAACTGCAGGATGGACATGAAAAGCTCACTCCACCACGCCCAGTCACGGTTAGGTAATCCCAGCTTCACATCGCCAACCCATCTGTAGACAGTGATGCAGAATGCGGTATTGGAACGACCCATGGCTACACTCGTAGAGGATCGTTCTAAACCACTTGACCGCGCAGGAAATGGATCATGAGCGACTCGATCTTCTTTATTAGGATGAACAGGGGGTCTAACGAGACGCTGCCTTACGTCCTTAGGCATTCAGTAGTTGTAATCTTTCAAGCACCTACCAAGAAGCCAGGATTTGTTGTCACGGTTGTATCCGTTCTTGAGGTTGATGACTTTCAGTGGTAACTGGGGCGTGCAGTGTGCCAACAGTTTGTTGTCTCCCACAGCTGCTACAACAGCTGAGATTGCGTATGCCACCCATCCGAATGAAAAAGTTACAGGTGTGAGTACCCTGCCCGTGACACAGGCCAGAGCGAGAAGGATAACATCGCCGCCGACAATGAGGAGGATGGAGAACACGTCGCCAGGGTTCCTCCACTAGGCTCGAAATTATGACATCGTGAGACGAGTACGACTGGAGCTGAGAGTCGAGATTAGATGTGGTGCAGAGCGCGAGGGAAGGGTGAGTAGATATAAGCAGCACAGCCGGCTTTCCGTCTGACAGGATTACTCCAGCCCTACCAAGCTATATATGAATGCTCTGCTGTTGCGCGAACTTCGTGGACGTGATACGTTAGCTCTTGGGCACAGGAAAACCGAACCCGGTTGATGACAATTGGTCCTGAGCTTCTGATTGGCCCTCTTCTGCGTCAGCCAGTGGGAAGTTAGAGGTATGCAGCTACTCCGCTCCCCGAGGTAAGACAGTGTCGCGTGTTCAAGATACTGTATTGGGCAGCTTGTGTGTTGAGGTGGCTCTGCGACGAGCCGACGATGATGGCCGAGAATTGGGTTGCGCGGTGTGGTGCCTGGACGTGGAAACCTAAGCAAGCGCCCGCATGCCCCCACACGTCAGACATCGGACGGCTGCACTAGATCCGTTCAGACAAGGCAACTGTGCGAAGAATAAATCGCACACGACAAATCTGTATTCATGAGGATAAGAGGACGTCCCTCTGCTGAACGCACAACAGATCCACTTGGAGCAAAGAGCTTACGCAGCAGGTAGTGTTTGCCCTTCGTGATCGCTACGCGACTTGACGAACATTAAGAAAGCTTTCTATAGACGTCTTACTCGGCTGACACTTTAGGATCATACCACAACACTGTTAAGGCAGGATGTCATTCTATGCTTGCAACGAGCCTCTTGTCGCCTTGATCACATTCAGTCTGCTAACTGAGTTAGATTATTACAGTCTACCAGAGTAAGAGAAATGTCCAGACAATTTTTAGAGGAGGTGCAAGGGGCTAGGTCAGCGCCTGCGCTATAACACAAGTGCTAACGTGCTGACCTTCTCGGCACACAAATCCCCTACCTATAGGATAGAGCATCAGCTCGAAGAAGGCTGCATAGTACGAACTATAAAACATATGCACTAGGTCTATATCAACCACTACTCCACAATAGCCCAGCTAAACAATTAAAGAGCCCCATAACCGACTTTGGGCTGTCCTGTGTCGTAACCTGCCTTTAGAAGATGCAACTCGAGCTAAAGTAGAAGTCCTCGTCAGCGCAAGGCCTCTTCCTCCTAATATTATTAGGCGAATCATCACCCCTAAACGTCGACATCCCAATAGTAATCGCACTGTTGCCGGACTTGTTGAAAACGTCCAAGCTAATGTAATCGACGTTGTACAGGTCTGACACCTCGAGTAGGCGTCGTGTTACAAGGTAACAAGGAGTTGCTTCCTTTTGTTATGCAGGCCGCAGGAAGGAAGACCATCGGGATAGCCGCGATGGAAGGTCGCTGATCCAAGGCGGGGCCTGGGATCACGTGACGTGCCATCA
>NW_026260227.1:0-45170 GCF_024291825.1 Alternaria postmessia | reverse complement strand
GGTTGTTATTGTTCATCAATAGATTCTAGTCAATATCACTATTTATGTCTTGTTGTCTGTATGCGTGTGCTTCATCTATGTCTCTACTTGTTCTTCCTTGTATTCGTTATTAGTTATGTCTTTCGCTCAAGTATCTGTCGTACAAGGTTCGGATCAGGCTGTCTATGTAGCTCGATGTTTTGTAGCTTGGCAAGCAGGACGGCATGTGCTAGCCTAAAGCGGATGGCTGTGGGAGGCTGGGTGGCGAAGAAGAAGGATATCTGACCGATCACGGATGTATCACTGCAGATATTTCTCGCAAGACCCAAGACTGCACTGCAATCCTTAGCGTGGACGAGCAGGTAAGTGAGCTGGGGTATGTGCATAAGCGAGGACCAGATTGCACTGCAATCTTTAGCGTGGGCGAGCAGTGATGGAGACAAGGCTGACATTCAGCCTTGTACATAGTGTTCTAGGTGAGAATACAAAACATATCTTTAGGTCTTCCAGAGGAGGACTGGTATAAATGGCAAAGATCGTTGGTTCATTCTTTGGGAAAGGGTTTGGTTATATAGCTTTGGTTTTGTTTCGCTGGAGCTCATCTGGGCCACTGTGCTACCGTGCTCTTCTTGAGGTGGTAAAAGTGAAATGTTCCTACTCGTTTCGTCCAGATCATTTAACCCTGGCTGAATGCTAAGATCATCACAACAATATAGAGAGCTCATTGTGAGCTATGGAATGTATGAGTAGCAAGTTGGGTTCGTACTGATGAGCACTAAAAGTAGGTGTAGGTAGCGCATCATAAATATGGGGCGCTAAACATAGACAAATGCAACCTCAGCTCCCGACGATAGACATCAATAATCCTCCAATCTCATCTCGATACCTACCTAGGTAGGTATTAACATTTGGTTTTCGGCACTAAAACTGTGCGTTAGGACCAAATTCTTTCCTGAACTGCCTGGCATGCTATGTTAAGCTTACATTGGATCGTTCAGCATTTCCTGTAGATCTGGAAAGAGCCACGTCCAGTAGAGATGTGTTTACACGCGTCTGTGATACCGATCCATCTGAGACCAATGGCATGTGATCCTACACTTGAAGTTAGCCTCGAAATTTAGTTCGTAGCCGAGTTGAAAGTGACTAGCCTTTCTGAAGCGTAAAATACCCATGGCTTCCCCCATTCTCTTCTATGCAGGTTTCGGCTTTCCCACAGTCGCTAGCATCAAGAGGTCCGTCTCCATTCGTAACCCCTACCTTCTCACCATCGACATACACCTCAAAGTGCTGACACCTCTGCGCTGAGTCGGCGACCACAAACACACTATCCTCTGGCACATCAACCACTTCGTCGTACATTTCCGAGGGTTCGTAAGAATTCGGGTAATGAGGCAATTTGATGTCCTTCCAGGACACGAAGATATCAGCCATGCATGGTTTCCCCGGAAGCTGTTGTGAGACCGGTGGAGGAGTCACATCAACTAGGGACCCGGGACGCGTCTGATTGAACGTCGCTCCATCACGGCAGACGCATCCACATGTTTCTTGGATGGGTTCTGAGCATGTTAGAGTAGGTTCTCTCCCTAAAATTTCTGTTAGCAATGAGATTTGATTACGGAACGACAAGGACTTGCCATTCTGACACATGACTGGCATGCCGGAAAAATCGCCAGAGGCAAATTGTGCGCATGCAGTCCCACAAAAGAGAAGGGTTGCAAGTCCGACGAAGTGACGCATATTGTTAGAGCTTTCGGTGGTCGTAGATGGTAAGATAGTGAAGATGTTCAAGAAGGGTGATTGTACTACCGTTTCCTGAGCGGAATGCCTCCAACTTATGAACGTTTGGCCCGCTGTCGGTCTCCCCTCATCTTGAATGCAGTCGCAGAACAAGCAACTTCTTAGATTCATTAGTGTTCCGGTGTTACTTCGTATGATTCCGAACAAATACTTGTTGAGATTAGTAGACATTAGGAGCCAAACAATCTCGTGCAAAATCATGTACCTAGGTAGCCTGAGCACGCATCAACTTCATGGTTCCGATAATCATCTAGCAACTTCAGTAACATGTGTCGTTGAGGGTTTTGTATGCCAAATTATACATGTCGCAAGTGCTGTTGTTTGTTTGATTATTATCGCATTCATTTACTCATGACATTGACCGGCTTGCATATGTAATGTTGATCATATCATGGTGCCTCCCATTGTCGTCTCGCGCCATAAGCATGCGCAAAAATACCTGGGTACTGCCCATTTGCAGACAAAGGTAAAAAACGATGTCGATCATTCGAAAAGGAAAGTATTACAATTGAGCCCCACTGCGTGCCTTTGCGCGCATTAAGCTAGGTCATGTGACACTCCACATTTACAAGCAAAAGCAACTCATCGCATGATCCGGTCTATCTTGTGAACAGGAACGGTAACGCTACCTAAGGCTTCACTCTATGCTGAATGCATGGCCTACTCACGAATACTGTCATGTAGATCTTAGTGAGTTACTGATTACATGAAGTGTTTGGAAGCGGGCGAGAAGAAGAAAGTTAGAATTGAACATATAAAAGCGTCGTGTTGACCTATCAAATGTATTATCTATCAACCAACGATTCAAACACTTCCCTCAAGCTCTATTCATCTCCTCGAACATACTATGAGAACTTCCTGGATCTTCTTTGTATCTGGCCTTTGTGCCAAGGTCTACGGTGGCGACGTACAACAAATACTCAGCAGCTCTTTCGACCCTTCTATGGCTTCATATACATGCGACAATGGTACGTTAATCCTTGAAGTTGTAAATCTAGTAGGCTTACCTAGTGAAATAGGTGTAAAACCATCAGTCGCCTGTATGGATCCGTCGCTCGGCGAACACAGCTGCTCATGCACTTGTACGAACGGTCTCAGATTCGAACAATCCCTCCCGTCTTATTCTCTCCAATCTGGTGGAAGTAGCAGCAATGGTTCCCTAGATGCCTGTCAAGCAGCTCAAGACAAACTTCTCGCACGCGAACAGGATTTGGCGGACCAACTCAGTCAGAAACAACAAGAGCTCCTTCGGCGCGAGCAAGAACTTCTAGCCGAACTAGAATCATACAAGCAAAAACCTCCTACATACATGGGTTGCTACGCCGAACAGGGCCAGCCTAATAACATCCTAACCGGCCGCAGAACGCCCAGTCAGAGTCTTACATTCGAACAGTGCTCTACTCTATGTGATGGATACAAGTATTTCGGCCTCTACCCTGGTTTGTGCTTCTGTGGGGATTCTATCAGAGCTGGGGTGACTATCGGAAAAGAAGAAGAGTGTACTACTCCCTGCAACGGTAACGCAACTCAGCAGTGCGGTGGCACTTCTCCATGGAGAACGCGTCTATATCAGACTACTAAGTGATTCAAGCTAGAATAGGAGCTAGGGACTAAGAGTATCGTGTCTGTATGCAGTGACCCAGGTCGCGCAATGATCCACTTGATGACACGATAGCTACCTACATAGAAAACGAGGCTGTAGAGCCACCCCACAATACCTAGGTAGCTATAATCACGAGATCCCTTAGTTTGTTACTCCGTCGGTCTGATGGAAGTGATGGTGACAAGATGCAGGCACAACACTGTTGAGTTACAGTGTATTGTATCGCGGTGGAAGTGTATTCCCAATCACTTGGCTTCACTACCTAGGTAAAAAAGCAATCATCCATCCTGCGTTGCGCAGATTGTTTGTCGTATTGCTGGATTTTAGTGCGCAACTGGCATCGCTAAGAATGCTCCATAATGCAACGAGTTGCGATTCTATCGCAGACCTGCTGTGAATATACTGTGTAGCAAATCACAGGCTTGTGGATGTGCGCCACCCACTGCAAGAGGCGCTGCGGGGCAACGACAGCATCCACCTGGACAGACTCAGCCTTCTTACTCCCCAGTCCTCTCTTCCCAAATTTCCAACGCAAACGTTCAATTTCGAAACAACTTTTCTCCTATTTCTGGCGTTCTTCACGTCCTTCCGATTGCGCGCATCACGGGATCAGTGTTGCCTTCCTTCTCACGAGGCTGAGCTTGTCTGGCTTATCCTTGATTCGTTGTCTTCCTTCGTCCATAACTCATAGAACCATGGCTTTGAATCTGTGTGAGGTCTGCCGTACCATCTTTAGAGAGCCGCCAATCCTGGACACGGACAATCCTCATCACCAATCCCCAGATGATTTCATCAAAGCTGCGGCAAACTGCTACATCTGTCGAAAGATCACGAAGAGTGACACGTGGAAGGAAGTTCAGCGTCGCATCGAGATCAATCCGGAAGCTCTGCCTTCAACCTGGTACCTTATGAAATCACAGGACAAAGATCCCAGGAAGCACATCGATTACGTAGTGTACTCACTTTTCATTGAATACAGTTGGGGTGACGATGAAGATGACCTGTACCCACAGTCAGCCACCAGCTCCGAAGATTTACCTGCTAAGTCGCTGGACACACCCATTTGGGTTTTCGGGATCATACCTTACATCGGTAAGCTGTAGCAGTATCGAACACTATCGGAACACGTTTAACATGATCTTGCAGGCAATGCAGAGGATACTCGCCAGTTGCCGGCCAACATTCAGGATCCAAGTATGTTAGAGCTACCCATGAGATGGTATCGGGAATGTATGGCGAGCCATTCTGTCTGCGCGCCTCCGGATCCAACTTTTCGACCAACACGCTTGATTGAGATAAACAACGAGAACTCAGTCAAGCTAGTTATCACCAAAAATGAGGATGTTCACGAACCATATGTAGCCTTCTCCCATTGTTGGAGCAAGGCGAAGACTCTCAAACTGATCCAAGAAAATCTGCTGCAGTTGCAATCATGGTTCAGCGATTCAAAACTTCCCACAAGTTACAAAGAAGCTCTCCTGGTATGCAGGAGTATGGGGTTTCGATACATCTGGATTGACTCCCTCTACATTATTCAAGATTCCTCCGACTGGCAAGATGAAGCGCTCATTATGAAAGACGTCTACAGGAACTCAACGATGAATTTGTGTGCAACAGCAGCGGCAGAAAACTCCGGAGCAAGCTTCCAGTCTAGAGATATCTCTCTTGTCGCTCCTCTGATCTTGAACGATTGGATGGACGATGGCGATCGCACAAGACGCTGGTGCATCACTAACATCCAAGACATGCTCAATCGAGAAATCAGAGAATCACCACTTGTCTCCCGAGCTTGGGTGTTTCAAGAGCAGTATCTCTCGCGTAGGATCCTCCATATGGCAGAGTCTCAATTTTGGTGGAAGTGTCAAGAGAAATCCAGATGTGAAACCCATCCTGCTGGTTTTCCTGATCCGTTCGGGAGTCGAGTCTCCCCAGAGATCAGTGCAGAATCGAGAAATTCAGTCAGAAGCGAATTGTTGCGTGACATGAATTGGTATAAGCTGGTTGAAGGATACACACACTGTAATCTCACTTTCCCGACGGACAAACTAGTTGCCTTTGCTGGAGTGGCTCAGGATAACCGCAGGGAGTTTGGAGGAGATCAATATGTTGCGGGCATGTGGCGCTCACGGATGCCACTAGCACTTTGCTGGAAGAGAGATGATCGGCGCTCATACCGAACTAAGGAGTACACCGCTCCAACTTGGTCTTGGGCCTCCATGGTAGGCGCGATTGAGGTCGCACTTATCCACAGCGATATTTGTCTCGAAGGAGGTCTCGGATCTAACATGAAGCTTCCAATAGAGATTCACTGTGATGTGATCGACATTCGCATAGACCTCAAGGACTCACGTTACGACACTGGGCAGATATCTTCAGGCCAGCTTGAATTGAATAGGCATCTTATCGGACCGGTGGACTTCGACGCATCGTCAATATCTAAAGGCATTATCAAGCTCTCATGTACGGAGCACTCCAGCATTGCTTTGGAGATACCTACAAAATGGGGACAAGAGTATCACATATACATCGAAGCCGACGAGCTAGGACGTGACAACAATCCACGCTCTACCATTTACATCGATGATCTGGACGAGGAACAGCTAGCCCAAACAAGCGATGCAGAAGTCCCAGACAACGGAGGAATTGCAGAACATAGAGAGGTAAAAAGGGCAAAAACACCAAGTCTTCAAGACTCGGATGAGGACCTGACGCCAGTCTTTCTCTTTCCAATAGCCAGGTTTTCGGTCCACGAGATACCAGAATGGTGTGTGGATAATCCCTGGCTCACTGATAAAGATCCATACACTCCTGCGGATATTGGTATTGTTGTTCTCCGTGAACAGTGCCAAAATGGCTTCAAGTATTATCGTACAGGATATTTCTCGCATCTTTGCATACCTGATAAGGTCCTGAAAGAGTTTCCGCGGCAGACTATCACCATTTATTAGGCCTACGCGGTCTATCAAAAAGATGTCGCTCCTAGCATTCAACCGTCTCAGAGGAACCTTATGCGGCAGCTCACAATTGCGCCTCAAATTGTTTTCTTCGATCACAGCCCCGATAAAACGCATGGCGACTCTGAAAGCTGTAATGCGCCAGAATCAAGAACGGCCTATATCCACATAGCGATAATTGTGGCAGGCCAATTTTCCTACTACGTAGACCAAGCGTGATTACGCGATGACTGTCGAGGCGCGTCTGAGAAACATGCGAGCAAAGCGACTGTATCTCTGTGCATTACTCCTTTCCCTTATCTGTAGATTGGCTGGTCATAAATAAGCTCTTTTTGACTTCCTTCACTGCATCGCCATTGAGCCACAGGTGACACGAAGATGTAGGCTCTATCTCCAAATCTGTGGTGTTCGTGAGAGACCATGTGTCACGTCCCGTCTTGCTCATATATCAGTCCATCAAAATTGAAAGAGGTTGCGGGAACTGACGGGCCCACAATTGGGTCTGACGAATGTTATACAGTATGTTCAAAACAACGGCTTCGAGCAAACGCCTCTCTGAACTTTGGTTAAATACCACGCCAAATTGCTGGTCTGTCATCTGCCCGAGCTCTGACTGCATATATAAAGTTCTCTTTCGCACTCAAGCCTCCGTGTATAGCTGCCTGTTCGATGAGTTCGGGGGCGCCCACTCTCCACTTTCACTAGCCCACCGACCGTGACGTCGATTCTTGGAAATTTTCACATTTCACTACCACAAGAACCTCCGATGATGGCGCCTGACGCGCGCTGCGCTATGACTCTGTACTTGGCGCCTCCTCTTTGCTATCTCTTGCGCCGACGCTGAACTTTCGGATTACCATCGCCTGCCAACGCTTTAGCTCAACACACGCTCTACAGATACGTCTCTCATAGTCAGCCTACCCGACTTGCTGAGCATTGGAGATACACCCATCCGCTCGGTATAGCCCTATATTGTTCACCAAGCATACTGCTCCTATCGACACTGTTCATCACTCCTACAGACGCATACACAAGACACAGTCATCACCTCCATTCTCAGACTAGGCTATTACAGTCTTGTAAGTGCATGCACGACATCGCAAGATGAAAAAGACCTGACAAACATAAGGCTTTGAACACTGTCACGATGTCCACAACTAGCGCAACACATAGTGCGTCTATGGTTAGTACCTTGTCCAAATCGCGGTCTTCGCGACTAACACTTCACAGCCTGCATCATCGGCCGCGGACAGTGACCTCAAAAATGTCAAGGCGGCGCTTGTCAGACCATCCGGTGCCTTCCTTGATGCCAACTTAGGGCGGCAGACACCCCCCTATGTCCATGGGTCTACTATCTCTCAGAAGGCCCGCAAAACCGGTATGAAAAAGATCGGACTTTCCTTGGACAGCATCTTTCGCCGGGAGAAGATCTTTACTCAGAACGCATCAGACGCTTTGGACCTACTTGAAGGTGCTTTGTGCAAAGCCATCGATTTCCACGTCACAGATACGACGACTACGGACGACGAGCACAGAAGACTGATTGCTGTTGTGGTAGCCGAGCTTGATACCATGAAAGACAAGCAAAGCTTCTTCGTTCTGATCGAACCCTTCGTCTCCAACGTCAGCAATGCAACGGGTGTACCTATACCTGCTGTCATTGCCGCTGCCAAACAAGATGTGGGTTCCGCTTCGAATGCCGTTCTTTTTTCGATCAAGATCTCCACAAAGAACACAAGTTCGGCTTCGCAGAATGGCTCGGTCACCACCACCTCTGGTGTATCTGCATCGGACGCGATGGACATCGATCTGTATGGTGTTTCAGATGATCAAAGTACCTTGACATCAGCACCTCGTCCTGATATCTCGTTCCAGCAGCCTGCTCTGCTCGGTGATGACCGCCTAGCACCAAAGCAAAGTGATCACCAGTATCTCGGCAAATTGTCTTACGAGCTCCGCCAACAAGGTCTTGTCTACCTACACGACCAACTGGAGAAGATGCAGCGCCAAGTCTTTTCAAGATATGGGCTTTTGCTTGACAACAACGCACTCAAAAAGCTAGCGCATGATGTTGAAAGTAATGTCCTGCACAACATACACTCGGAAGTGCTGTCGTTATCTGACCTACCGAGCAAATGCTGGCTCGACCAAAGGTACGAGGTTGGCATTCGAGCCGAGCATACCGCTTTAGAAGATGAACGGATGTTCTTGGCGGGAGTTAGGGATGAGGAGATGGACAACGCTGAGGAGACCTCCGTCCCAGTCCAGGTCAACTCGATAGATGCGCCGCTCACTCAAGAAGAGCTCAACATCATTCAGCCTCTGAGCGCCCCACCTTCGCTGAATGATCTTCCTCACGAAAAACGCGTGCACTTCATGTATCGCTTGTTTTGGACCATGAAGCGCAAGAACCACGAAGCGGCAGTGAAACTCAAAGAACGGTTGCTACCATCGGAGATACTACCCATGGTCAAAGAACAGGAACTTGCTGTTCTTCAACGCATCTCAGACCACATGCAGAGCCTGCATCGTCCACCAACGCCTGCAGAAATCGAACGCGAGTACGACACACAGTCTGAGCACGAACTCCAAGACTGCAGCAAACTCGACCGTTTTGTAAACAAAGCAAAAGAATTTCATAAAAACATCAAGAAGTTCTTTGCATCGGCAAAGGATAAGGTCATCGGCGCGTTCTGTATCGCTGGCGCAAGCAGTGTAGCTCCTGCTGCTCGACACGCATCTCCTCCGCTGCCAGTCCAGGATGTGAAAGGCCAATTCATGACTGCTCTCAAGCACGCGATCAACAAGATGAACACCAACGCCAGCGACACGTGGAATGGAGGCCAAGCCATTCTCCAACTGGCTCAGGTCGACGATCTTGCGCTGAAGTTGAAGGCTCTCATGCTGAACAACCTTGACCAACAGCATATCGGTACGCCCCTGACTGGTCAACAGCAAGAGACCCTCTACATTCAGGCTGGTCACGAAATGCTGAAGCAGATTGAGGATATCGACTGCTTTATCCAGACAGTCCAAGCATACTTGGCTATGCCTGGCTGAGCGGGTGGTTATGAGCGTCATCAACGCCGTAACCACCCTCTGGTTTGCGATGACCCAAGGACGCCAAGCCATTCACCAATTCCGCAACATTGACTACACATGTGGTACCAAGATTCCATCTCAATGATCATGGATGCAATCAAGTTTGAGTCTATTCAAGTTAGTATAAGTCGTACCATACTCATCAGGTCTACCCTGATCTGTAAGTCACAACAAGATCATCGTTTGGTCTACACACTAACCTTCACAGGAACCAAGTGTTGAGCCATCCTCGCCACATCGCATCGCCGCCAATGGTCGGTCGCAATCTCCTTCGATGCGTCGTACTCAGCACGTACAAGGTGTTAGGTTCAGGGTCTACCACCTCACATGCGGTCGGGTTGCTTCGAAGAGTCGTTTCTCCTTTCGGTGCGCATCATATGCTGCCGTATCATATCCGGAGGAACAAGTAACTTTGTGTGAGAACACCGTAGAGACGCGCATTACATTGCCGTCGGGGAAAGGTGAAATCTATACTATTTTAGTCGAGTAAACTTCCTGTATAGCATTGCGACTGAAAGGTCATGACACTTTTCTCGAGACTGAACATAGTGCAAGACTCCGTAGCGCGCTCACTATGCAAAGTGACGGCGTCTATCTTACCAAGAGCGCGTGCTGTTCAAAGACAAGACGCTGAAATTCAGTAACATAACCGGCTTCTGCGAAGCATATGATGAAATTTCTTAGCAAGCCTCACAAAATGTATGGTTATGAGGCACGGAGAAATTATGACGTCATTGCGTGAAATTGCGACGATCAAAATTAGTTTCCCCTCGATCCCCGGATCTTGAGGCTCATTAAGCCCGGTGGTTCTACAGCTCATCGTGTTCCCCCGCATACTAGCTAGAAAATGTTGCATGCTTAACACCAATAGCACCGCGGGATTACTTTGGCTAAATGAGTGCAACCGATATGCAAGAGATTCGTCGGTCGTGCTTCTTCCCAACAGGCTGGTAGCACCTAGGAACCACCTGCACCTGCTGGTCGCTGGTATGCATAAAGCTTTCTGCATCGCCGGATGCAGGGTAAGCTCTGTCAAGGTTTTCCAAGATCCTTCAAGATGCGGTTCTTAACGAGGGTCACGACAGCTATCCTTGCGTGTTCGACAGCGACGCTCGCGCAAAATTCGACGTTCCTCAACCCAGTCCTTCCAGGCTGGCACAGCGACCCATCGTGCGTCAATGTCAACGAGACGTTCTTCTGCGTAACCTCTACTTTCATCTCGTTTCCCGGACTACCCATCTACGCATCAAAGGATTTGGTAGACTGGAAACATATCAGCCACGCATGGAACCGTGAATCTCAGCTTCCAGGCTACAGTTATGCCACCAAAGGCCAACAGGAGGGCATGTACGCGGCAACCATCCGACATCACCAGGGTGTTTTCTACGTGATCTGCGAATACCTGGGATCTAGTGACTTGGCAGGTGTGCTGTTCAAGACTACGCATCCGTTTGATGATGAATCTTGGAGCGATCCAGTCAGATTCGAGGCCGGTAAGATCGATCCCGATCTATTCTGGGATGATGACGGCAAGGTGTATGTTGCGACTCAGGGCATCATCTTACAGGAGATGAATATTGATACCGGAGAAATGGGGCCTATTTCGCAGCTCTGGAACGGAACGGGTGGTGTTTGGCCAGAGGGTCCGCACATCTACAAGAAAGATGGGTGGTACTACCTCCTGATCGCCGAAGGTGGAACAGCTGAAGACCACTCTGTCACCATGGCTCGCGCAAAGAACATAACTGGACCCTACCAGTCCAGCCCGTTCAACCCTCATCTCACGAATCGCGGCACATCAGAGTACTTCCAGACTGTCGGCCATGCAGATCTTTTCCAAGATAACAACGGGAAATGGTGGTCTGTCGCGCTCGCGACGCGCGTGGGTCCTAATGGCACTTCTTTCCCCATGGGTCGCGAAACTGTGCTCACGCCTGTGACTTGGGAGTCTGGCGAATGGCCAGTGTTTCAGCCTGTACGAGGCAAGATGGAGGGCTGGCAATTACCTGCTCGCTCAAGAGACCTCCCAGGTGATGGGCCATTCAATTCAGACCCAGATGTATACGACTTTCCTCAGGGCTCAGCGATACCACGAAACCTAGTATATTGGCGTGTTCCTCGGGACGGCGCTTTCAAGACCACGCACAAAGGCCTGCAAGTCATGCTCGGTCGCAATAATCTCGCCGGCTCGTTCAACGTGTCTCATCCAGCTTCGCGGGCTGTAAACTTCATTGGACGCCGCCAGACCGACAGCATATTCGACTTCAGCGTGGATATGTCGTTCGACCCCAAATCCGATGGGCAGGAAGCTGGAATCACTGCTTTCCTGTGGCAAACGGCAAACATTCAGCTCGGACTAGTGCGCAACAATGGCACGACTTATCTGCGTTACAACTCTACGGAACAGGTGGAAAAGAAAACGCCCGTACCTGCGTCTTGGCACGGAAAGCCTATGCGGCTCCGCATCACAATGCCAGATCCAAAGACGTACCTGTTCTCAGCAATGTTGGCGAACGGCAAGTCAAAACAAATTTCGTTTGGAAGAGCTTCAACAGCACAGCTGAGTCCATCGGGTTCCTTTGTTGGCACGCTGATTGGTGTCTACGCTACCTGCAACGGAGCTGGATCTGGGCTGGATTGCCCAGCCACCACGCCAAAGGCGTATTTCAGGTGGTGGAGATACAAGGGTATGGAGCAATACATTTCGGAGACTGAGAGCGTGCCAAGCGTAGATTTCAATCAAGATAGATAAGCCGTAGCTGAAAGTCGAATAGCAAAAGTCGTCCACGCTGGTAGGTTAATTGTCGAGGTTTGTGACTTCATTGTTCCGCCGTGTGGACCCTGGCCCAGAACTCCAAATTTGGGGGTATCAACAGGTCACCTTTGGAGGCAAATGACATGTAGCAGGGGTCCGGAGGAACTCATCTACAGCCGCTGCATCTGCTCACTCCATATTTTCCCCAAAAATAGAGGTCTCTTCCTCTTTACACTTCCATACTAGCCCGTATTCCATCCGTTACAGACAACAAATCTTTCAGCATAGTCGGTCATAATGTCGACATTTAGTGCGCAGTAAGTTTTGTGTAGCCCAAGACATACTTCCTATCGCTTATAGCATGAAGAATGTGATCTCATAGCCTTGTCGTGAGGACCCTGATCCAGATCATATGTATGCCCGATCACATCACCATATGACCCTGAGACTGAGTCCAGTCGTTCATGGTGTCATAAATGAGAAAAGATGTAATCGAAGGGTCTTCTTGAAGATGCCACCTCTCTCATGTTCCTTCGGTGACAAACCACCTTTCCCCTTGTCCACGATACGGAGACGAAGCTTCTGTTAAACACAATACGACAGGATTCAATCCTTCCCTCGGTTACAGCGGACGTACAGCTCACAAAAATATGTACAATCATCCTGACAACCAAGTCACTGTAGGTGAAGGAGCAGCAGCATCTATAGCTTCCTCTCCGCCCCGCAATTCACCAGACAACGAGCCCATATCTGCCTCTTGGTCCTCCGATGAAGACGATCTCAATACCTCACCCATCCTGAAACATGACCTCTCTTCCAGCCCCAACGATAACGACGACTCCCTGGCATCCTCTCCACCACCCTTCCTCTCCTCCTCTAGCTCAAGCTCAACCCAGAAGAAGGAACATGTTCCTTCTGGATTGCCTCCGGAAAACCCCTTCTCTTCCACTTATAATGCCCCACCACCTCGCCCAGCAAAGGATATCAAATTTTTCCCTTCGCCAGCGGCCACTCCTACTCCTCCGCCTCGCTCAGGGAGAAGCTCGGAGCTGACATCGGCACGCATCGCCGCGTACGAAGCACGTACCACAGAAGCAGCCGCAAGAGCCACCACAGGAACCATAGTCGCCAACCTAGAATCGCAATCATCGTCCCTCAATGAAGCTGCAGAAATATCCTCTGCTTCACAGCTACCTGATAGTTTCTATAAAGATGCAACCCAGCAGTCCCCTGTATCGCTGTCTGACCCCGTCAACAAGCTAGACGAGTCAAAAAAGCCACGTACTGCTCGTCATGCGTCTCTCTCCGCACGACCTACCACCAAGCCCAACCAACCAAGCCTCGGGGGAGAGGACGACAAAAGGTCAACATCCGTCTCTCCCCAGGTATCTTCTTTTGCAGACTTTTACGTTGCTGCAACGGATAGATTTCCGGGATTGTCTGACGATGGGGCGCTGAAGCCGGATCGCCCACAGGAGGACCAGGTATCATCTGGACCCAGTGCAAGACGAAGTGGGATAGTGTTGAGCGAATTGGAGGAGGAGGTCATTCGAGGAAAGGATAATGATCACGCCATAGCAGATGAAGATGAAGAAGAAGAATGGTGGGAGATGGAAGATGAGGACGAAAGAAGACCCCGTCTGCGATCCCTATCGCATTTCCAGATCGGAGGTGAGAATGACATGACTGCGTTTCCTGTTGGTGCATTGAGTAGCCGCCAGGGTCATTCGACCAATCTAGACTCTAGGTTTTCTTTCGTGTCCGATGCACCCTCGGTTCTTGACTTATCCGATGCGCAGTGGGAGGAGGACTCGAGGTTGTACTGGGAGGATGCGTGTGCTGAGTTGAACGAAGTGGCCGATTCGGTTTTGGCCGCTAACAAGGATGGTAAGTCTGTGTCACACGCTATTTTATTGCCTAACCTCTGAGGCTCATGGTCAGACACTGACAAGCGTCTATAGATCCAAGGTTCGCTCGCATCAATTCTCATTTCTCTAGGTCGGCGATACCACCTAAAGGCGAGCGCAGCGAGCCAGCCGAATTCTCCGATCAGAAGCCCAGTCGAGAGGACGTTCTGCAGGTTTTCCTCTCCGGCTACCCCAAGTACGAAGTATCCAATGTCTTCCATGAGTCGATTGATCGAACCAAGCACTTGAACGAAGAAGCCGATAGGCGCGCGACGTGTATCGATGATCCCGATGCCGAACCGAGTCCACCCACCTGTCCCGTGTACGAGAACCTGAAGTTGCCGCTGCATGAACGATTGAGCAACATGTTGCCCTCGCCAAGTAATTTCACCCCTCCGTTACGACCAGACCCGTTCGCCGTCTGGACCTATGGGTACCGACCAAGAGATCACAGTCTCCAGGTGATCAAAACGGCTAGCACAACCCCAAGTCTCGAACTCAAAGATGAATCACTCGAAGCTCGAGCTGAGCAGTACCGCAAGAATAGAGAGCTACTTCAAAAGGCGCTGAAGGAAGTATGTATTCTGAAGGCAATACCACACGCTGTCCATGTACTCGGGTGTCCGCATTGTCATAGCGTGGAAGCATCCGGAAGCATACCTGACGGGCCTCGCTACCAAGCTGACGTCGACGCATTACAATCCTTGATCTTGGAACAGCACGAGCTGAGACAAGACCTCGAGCGCCTCGAGGCCACGAAGCGTGGCGTGCAAGGTTCAATTTCAACACTGAGTATATTCCCAAGTCGCCATCGTTTTGGGAACGCGAAGCGGAGGCTAGCGCTGGTGGGACTAAGAGAAAGGGAGGTATCGGAGAGAAGGAGGGAGGCGCTGGAGTATAGGGAGTCACAAGAGAGAACATCGGCCGCGGAGTTGTGCCCGCTTGATCAGGAGCTGGATCAGGCCCTGAATGCCCTCGATCCGATCGCGGAGCCTCTCCTTGATTCTTCTCGTACCAGCATTGCGACGGCAAACTTGGCCACCGGAGAGTGTTTCCCCTTTGTCAACCAGGCGGGGCCGCGCCGCGCCGCTACTCGGAGATCTTCCTCTGAATACAGCGACCGTCCCGCGAAATCGAAGGATGAAGTTGACTCAACGCAATCCGTGCCGGAGAAACCGGACATGGTCGATGTTGGAAACGTTCCAAAGCATCCTCACCATCCCGGTGCTCAGGATCGTGCCGCTGCTTATCGGATCATGAAAAACGTTCAGACATACCACAACAGTGGACGAAAGAGCCAGGCATCGGTACGCAGTGGGTCCGTAGACGGCGATTCGGCTCGTGTCGGGAGAACCAAGGAACGAAGGAGACAAGAGGACGTTGTTGTCACAAGTCCATCCCGCCACGAGGAGCGATATCCTAAACGTCAGAACATTGTCCAGCAGTGAGAGAATGACTCATGTTGCCTCTACAACGAAGCAGCTCTGGAACAGGTTCTGCACCAGGTTTTACGTCCAGGTTTTTCGCTGTGTTGATTGGAGCGGTAGATCTTTGGAGATTGGTGTAGCAGCTGTATCAAGGAACGTTGCGCATACGTCGTTGGGGCTCCAACGGTGCTAAGTTCTGGCCTTTCGTAAGTTGAACCAAGGTCTCGTTATTCACCGAACACTCAGGTTCAGCTGCCGGTCGGGAATCGATTGTCGTGTCCAGCATGGATCAGCATGGATAATGGGGTGGGTATCCGTGGTGCATCGAACCGTCATCTGTACCAGTCTGTTAGTATCGGGTACTTCATACAAGATCATAAACGTACAGGTAGCATTGCGTCAGTACTTTGTCGACCCTTCTTCCGTGTTCGATTGCTGTTAACTAGATGGTCGATGCTCTGGTCCGAAGTACTGGCATAGGCTTCGTCTATCAGTTTCGCGAGTACTCATTGTATCTCTCGCGATGATGATCAGCAGTCAGGGTCAAAACGTTGGACGTAAATGCTCTTCTGCTCGTATGCGCATCAGCCATTCTTGTGATCTCGACACGACGCGCCGACCCAGATGACCTTCTCAATAACCGGATGTCGTCCATAGTAGGCGCATCGGTCCACTGAATGAGTGTGATAGACACAGCCGCAGACGGGAAACTTCTCGACTACGCGAATACACATGCTGTGGGGGCTGAGCTTGGACCGATAAAGGTATTGTCTTGAGACGAGTTTGTGCAAGGTGCGTTTGATAGAATGAGAGATGCATAGATGCATGCGAAGTCAAGCAGAGGGTATCAGAGAAACGTAATCATGTTAACAGGCTGCGGAAGCATTGGAGGCAAGCATGTTCTGTAGGCATCGTCTCGAGTTCGGGGCTAGTGGGAGGTGACCCCTGCATGGTGTGAAGCATAACGACCGTCTTTTCTCTGATGCGCCTAGCGGAGAATTCGAGAGGAGCTGTTTTGCTTAGTCAAACGGTGCGATACAACGGCGGGAAGCAGTCCCATTGGTGATCTGTATCAAATTGGGCCTACCTGGCTGTGGGCACCCGCGTGGAAGCAGGGAGCAGGACGGCGGGCATCAAGCCACCGAATGACGCTTCCCACTTGAAGTCCAGGTAGACATCTTAGCTATCGAATGGCATTCCAGCGCAGCCTGTCATGACCCTAGTGATGTCTCAGCGGCGCACATAGCTTTACGATCTCTGGACGGCTGTGGCCTGTGGTTCGCCCATTGCGAGCTGGGTTCAGATTAGATCAACAGAAGGCGACAACGGCAGTGCGCTATCCGCGGCACTGGTGTTATAAGCACGGGATGATGGTGAGGCGTCTCTCGCTGCCAGAAGAGGAGGGCCGATATAAAGGAAATGTTCCGAGGCTCATCGGCGGAGTACGTATACACAATAGGCGTAGCAGCAGACACAGTCGTACGTCTTTTCATTACGATGCTTACTGATTGACAACAAGCTTCACAGTGTCGTGTGTGCAGGGGATGACGATGCCGAACGCTAGGATACAGGCACGAAGCACTGACCATCATACGTCAGCCCTAAATCTCTGGGCATTATAGCCTACCACACCTCGTCAGCCTCCCGAGGTCCTCCAGCAGTCATCTGAAGTCGTGTATTAAACGTCATGACGACTACAGAAGTTTCCCCGAATGCTTGCATGCTATTTTCCAGGCAGCAAGCCTTGATATCGCTACCTGATAGATAACAGCCTAGAATGATTCGGGAAGACTAGGCAACGCTCTCCCGGTCTGTGTGTGTTCCGCGCCTATATGCATTGGCTGGGCTTTTATGCTTTTGCGACGTGGTGGGAAATTCTTTTTGGTAATGAAGATGTGATTTACGTTGATTACTAATAGTCTAAAGAACACGACCAGTCAATGAGATGTCTTAATTCGACATCAGACTCAACTCATCCAGGAATATATAGCTCGAAGCTACACCGTTGTTAGTGGATGGAACACAATCATAGTCAAAACGCAACGTTTGCTCATTGTCCGACGGCACCAATGGCGTGGTTGTAATCGGCCCTTTCCACTTGTACGGTCCTGGATTATCCGCGATCGTCATAGTATTGGTATACACGTTGACACCTCCCAAAGAAACCGTCAATGAGCAAGATGCAGAGTTCGTAATTGAGTGAAAATCGTACCAAAAGGTCAACGTGTACTCTCGCGTGGTGTCGAACGAATAAAGAGTCTGGTATATACTCGCCTTAGAAGGAGTAAAAGAGGTTGTGGAATTCAAGATGGCATATACAGATCCTTCATGCGCAGCCTCTTGTAGTCGATTCGGGTACGTGCGGCCTCCTTGTCCTTTAGACCAAGAATTGATACTACCAGAAGGACCCGAGCCAACGATGTCTTCAAATGATGGATTGAGCAGAATGTTCACTCCCGGTGGGAAAGTAGAGACCGATGGTTTTACTGAAGATGAAACAACTGTAGTCGAAACTACATCCGATGAAGAGGGTGTAGGCGTAGGTGAGGGTGTGAGCGTTTCAAAGCTGCTGATGATCTCCGACGAGGACGGAATTGGGGAGCTGCTGATGGAATCTGTAGATGAAGGCGTTGCAGAGATGCTGACGACTTCTGACGACGAAGGTGTGGGTGTAGGTGTGGGTGTTTCGAGACTACTCAAGACTTCCCATGAGGACGATGTCGCAGAGTTACTAACCACCTCTGACGAGGATGGAGTTGCGGAACTGGTGGCGGATGACGAGAACGGATCTGATGAACTTGGTGTCGGAGTGGGCGAGCTGCTGGAAAACTCGGTACCAGTGGCGACAGTGGAGGAGCTTTCGACAGACGAGGGCGTTGGCGTGTGAGGACTGCTGGTAGACAAGCTACTGCTAGCTGATGACGATATAATGGTACTGCTGGCAATGGGCCTACTGCTTAAACTGGATAACGATGTGGTAGACGCAACAGAGCTGGGGATAATTGTTGACGAGCTGGAGCTGGACCTGGATGAGGATGGCGCGGGATCGCATTTGCCATAACCCTTCTGGCACGACTGAGGACCGCAATAGTCGTAACTGCTGCCGCACTGCGCAAGTCAACCTTCTTAGATCACGGCTTATGATGAGCAAATGGGACAGGTGTCTTACATAAAAGTATTGACTGCAGCAATTGCCCCATTTACTGCCCTGGCATGTTTGCCCACCAAAGCCAGCACCGCAACGAGCATTTTTGGATATTGGCTGCTTAGGAGAGGCGGAAGGTGCAAGGCCTGTTGCCGTTGAAACAGTGGTCTTTGTAGAGCTTACAGGAACCTTTTTGCACGATCCGAAGCCTACTTGGCAACCGGTTTCGCAATAGTCTTTGGTAGATCCACTGGAAATGGCGTCAACGTAATCCTATATATCTCTCCAGTACAACTTACCACCAACCATATTGGCTGCAACAGCTTCCCCACTTTGAGTTCAAGCAAGAAGTTCCTTTGCCAGGCGCTCCACATCTGGCATCTTTGGAGATTGTCGCTGCTTCAACACATAGGACAAGCCCCAACGTAAGGAACGATAGACCACGCATAGCTGGAAAACGAGTGTGAGTACTTGGCTGAGATCACACGGAGTGGAGTAGAGACATCAGGGATATATACTCCCTTTCCATGTCCGAGTCAGAACTGGTGGCGCATGTTGCACGTACGAAGAATCAGACCAAACGATGAAGTCCAGCTGAAGAAGTAAAATCAATATTCGCGCACCAACAGCAAAACGATCTGGCTCATTGTAGTTGTCTAGCCATTTTGTTGTAAGGCCATCGCAATGATGATCTAGAACAGTAAGTATTGAGCCTCAACTTGACGTTCAGCCGCATGTAAACAGGGGGGAAGGGGTCCACCGGAAACTAATTTCCAAGCTAAAAGTCGGCAGTCCTGCCGCAAATCTTTGTAACCCCAGTCCAAGAATCTCATTTTGAACTAGTACAGCCATTGCAGTTCATTGTGGAATCAGCCACTCATTTTAAAAGACCTAGACACTAGGCAAATCACCCCACGTCGACGGGGTGTGGCGTCCAGAACAATGCTGTCTTTGGTGTAGCGGATACAAAACAAGTCGAGTCGAGCAGTACACCCTTGACAGCTTTCCCAGGGTCTTGTCAAACACCAGATCGGAGCGGCCGGCGGACACCTGAAATACATTTGGCCTGGCTGAAGCATTTGAGCAATACTCCAGGTAGGAACATGAGCAGAATGCAAGGGCGGGAAGGGGGCGCATGCATCTGAGTGCTTTGCTTCGAATAGCGCTCCGGTGACTTTTTCAAGCAACAAGACCTCAACGACGAGAGAAATAACAGCGAGTACAGAAGTGGGGTATCTATAATTCGAGGCTTTTACACTACAGCCATCCACAGCCACGCAAGGAAGGGAGAAGAAAAGAAAAAGAAAAAATAAGAAGATGAACAGGACTTATGTGAACACTGTCCAAAACACCGCAACCACGCGGTTACATAACCCTTTCCCCCAAATCATAGACTTTCGTCAAAGCACAAATTCCCTCCCTTCCCTTTCCGCTTTCCCAAACACACTTTCCATCACCACCACAGCAACGCGCTAAGAAAAGAAGAAGTGAAAAAAGAAGCTTTTCAGATGCCCTCATAGTCATCATCTCCTTCTCCTCTTTACACTCCCACCCCCACCAAGTCCCCTCCTCGTCTCATCCTCCACCTCCTCCACCGTCGCACTCCCAGCCGGCGAAGTCGACGTACTACTCGCCCCACTCGCCGCCCCATTGCCCACCACTCCCTCTTCATTCCCATTCCCTCCTCCATTAACACTCAGCAGGCCCGAATCATCCTCTCCCATGCCACCATTCGCCGTCGTATCCGCAAAGTCAAAAGCCGGGTCCCCCCCACCATTCACGCCATCGACAACGTCAAAAGGCGTACCATCGTCAAAGGTAAAATCCGGTATACCGCCATTCGCGTTATTAGCAGCGACAGCGCCATTTGCTCCACCGCTACCACCACCACCGCTCTTCTGCTCCGACGACGTCATCACCTCCGGATTCGCAGCTACATCCCCCGTCGACGTAAAGAAATCATCGTCATTAACAAAAGAATCCATGTTAAGATCGTAACCACCCGGTTCGCCGAGCCCACCATCCCCGCCACCAAAATATCCATCGCCGCTCTCGCCTAGCCCAGAGATCTGTCCAGTGGGGCTAAGTGGCAGTATTCTCTCATGGATTCCCTGTATCTTGGCGTTTTGCTGATCGGACAGCTTCTGTAACATCTCCAGCTGCTGCTGTGTAGCTTGGTACTGCGCTAGGTCGCCTAGTAACCTGTCCATCTCGGGTGGATGCGGGTTCGTCAAGGCATTATTGGTATTCTGCGCACCTGCGTTGTTCACAATCTGCGAGAGGACGTCGTTCCGTTGTTGGGGGGTAAGAGGAACATGGCCATCGGCAGTTTGGTAATTCGACAGCGCGGCTGCGTAGTCGAAATCTGTGGGTGGGGGACCATTAGTACCGGCGGTGCCAGAATGGTTTGCAGCAGCGTTGTTTGCGTTTTGGATGGCGGACATTATGGCAGAGTTCTCGGGGAATTGCTGAGCAACTTGTTGGGCGGGTTCGGGTTTGACTTGCGACGGGGTTATGCTTTCTCGGCTTTGTTGTTGTGGGAAGGAGGATTGTGATTGTTGGCGATTCATCGATACTGAGGGGCGAAATACTGATTGGCGGCTTCCCGGGCGGGTGATGGGACTTGCGAGGGGCCGGGCTGTTGGGCTCATGGTTGTGGCGCGGCCGGTGGTTGTCGGTGCGAGATAGTCCTGTTGAGTTGGACCTGGTGCAGGAAGAATGGCCAGTGGTTTCTTGTTCCTCTGCAGCTGCGGTGACTTGTGAGCATCTTGCATGGGATAGTCGTCAACATCCACTACATTGCCGTGAGGTTGTTGTCGTGCTGCAGGGAACATGTCCGCAAGGTTCATATTCGCATTACCTTCTAGACTCCTATTATAGAAGGTAGCGAGGAATGTCAAGATTGCGTTGATGGAGTTCTCGTGGCGGTCGTGCAGGGCCTGGAATGACGTCGCTCGTGAATATAGCTCCTCATTCTGTCGTTTGATCTGGGTGAGAACATTGGAAATGAGCTTTTGTTGCTGTTGAAGCTCCCTGACTTCGACCCGTAAGCTGTTGTATTCGGACCGCGGGATCATGGCCATTTGTTCGTTTCCCCTGACGGCCACCTCCTCAACGTAGCCTCCGCCTCCTGTGTCTTGGATATACTTGCGATCCTCATCACTATCGCCCTTGTTCTCCTCATCTCGTTTCCGTTTGGGTCCAGTGACAGGATTCTTCGGTTTCTGAATCAGCCATAGTAGTTCTTGCCGACCGCGCTTGAAATACTTGTTGTAGTACTCGCTGGGCGCTTTCGCTTTAGTCTCGCTAGCTTTCATGGAGTTGTCCGATAGCCCAACCTTCTTGTGGAATCCGTACATGTTCAGTTGCCGTACAAATGATGCGTAGTTGTTGTGTTTGAAGAGCTCGGGTATGAGTGTCCTTGCGAATTCGTCTTCGTCAAGCACGATGAAAGAGTTGCCGTCGTCGGACCATCGAATGAGGTTTTCGTTCTTGTTGTTATCCAGGAAACTATCAACGTCAGTCATCCACTCAATCATGCCATATCGCGAGCACTTACCTGCTCAACTTCTGCACAAACGGTGGAATCTGCTTCCGCTTCGCCTGTGCATCCTTCTTCGCAATAGCCGCCTTCTGCTCGAGCTCCTCATCATCGTCCACAGTCTCCCACTGTTGCGTTGGACTAGGAAAGCCATCCCATTGATTCCGCCGCGGCGCTGGTGCGAGTTGCTGGTTTGTATTCCGCCGTACCAATTGTCCCGTCATCTCGGTGCCGTCGGTGTATCCGTCCAGCGACACGACCCGATTATGCCCCCCTCCCATGCTCTGGCCGTAATTGTCGTATAGTGGGGGGTCGGTGAAGTTCATATCTGCGCCTGCTGCGGGGTTGCTCCAGTCCATGTACGGATCAGTTGGCGCGGGGATGTCGTGCTGGTATGTCTGGGTTGGAGCCTGTGGTGAAGCGCCCGGCGCGCGTCGCTTGCGGCTCGTCATGTGTGTTTGCGCGCCTCGCGTGGCTGAGTGGTGTAAAATATCGGGAGGATGTCGTCTCCTGTATCTATCCGGGTGATCCCGTTGCTCGAAAAGATTCTTCGCTTGTCCTCGAGCGCCGCTTCCAGCCTTGTTGATCTCGTATCAATCGCGAAGCCGTGGAAGGTGCAGATGGACGAACGGGACCAGCGCTGGTACCCTGGTGGCGGTTTCTGGATAGCGCAGTTCTGTCACGATTATGTAGAGGGTCTGGTCCAGATTGTTGTCTCGTTGTCGCAGTTTTACTACACCACCGCGTGATTGTTTCCAAACACCTGGTCGAGTCGGACAAAGGATCGTAGGGCGTTTCAGCAAAGGGCGCAAATAAAAGGCCTCAGAAGGCGGTTCTGGAAAATGGCGGAGAGATGAGCAACAAGGGCGTCGCAAGGCAGGCAGGCATTCGGCGGAGGAAGGTGAGTCTGATCGTCTAACTTTTGGTGGAGAAATCCGGGGTACAGGCGTCCAATGGGAGGGCTAACAAGAAGATGGCGGCGTTGAAGAGTATGCGCAACGTGTTCAGATGCGCCGGGAGCCTTGGGACGAGCGGTTGAATACTGTGCAAGGCAGCGTCGGCACTGTCGCGTACGAATGCTCACGATGAGATCAGTGGACTTCACCGCACTGCCAGCGTCATTCGCTTAGTCCCACGCTAACATGACTCGCGTCCAGACTTGGAACCTGTCAGTCGTACTATGCTAACGTCCTCCGCTTTTCAGTACGTACACTTGGTATACATATCTCGTGAATCATCTCAACAAACGTTCCATACGACATGTAGGCGTCAAAACTTGTCATCTCACCCCCCCTCAGCCACGTCGACCCATGATCCCCTGCATGATTTGCATTCGGCCCGTCTGAGGTGGAACGATGGGAAAGTGCCTTGAAATCCGATGCTTTACAACAGATTTCCCATATATCAGCCGATCACGGCGCATGTTCATCGAGATTTGTTACGGAACGAGTAAAGGTTCAAGCCAGGGACTCCTGCGCAGAACTTCACGTTGACAAGACCCCCCCACTGCCTTCCCTCGGCCAATCCTGTACCTTATAACAGATCTCTTATGTATTCTTCGATTAACAGCACCTGCTCATCGCGATCTATCATAGCGCGAGTAATCCAACATGCCAGGGTCTTAGACATGGAACGTTCTAGAAGCTACTTGATTTGGTAAACTACTGGTTGAGTCGTGGTTTGTAGTGTACGTGAACTGGTGCGGGTATATTCTCCGAGAGGTGTCAACCAGCTGGGACTGTTTGATTGGTGCTGGTAGTTGAGTTAGTCTTGCGGGTACCGTACCATACGGATACTGGTCGAGCCAAAGCTTTGAACGTACGATACTTGAACATGGATGGCATCAGTGAAAGTAACCTCGGTATTGGCAAGATAGTTGACGTGCGAATCTGAAATTCACTAGGGATCGGAGAGGGTGACTCGGACAACGCAGCAAATGAAGGCATGTTACAAGGTTGTACCGGCAATGGTAGATGCCGAGCAGCATATCTGTGAATGGCACCGAGTCCAACATCCAGGTTTTGATCTGATCATGCCATTTCGACAAACTGGCATCGGAGATACCATACCGGAGATCATTGACATGGGAATGTAGTGTCGGCTAGAGATCGGGAGAGTAACACAGGACAGCATGTCACAAGATTACGTCTATGACGATGAATGATGCCACAAGTTGTAAGAAGCCATGTAGCCAGGTCACAATCACTGCAACTCTTGAACCAAAGCACCAAAGCTGAACTCAAATCCAGCAACAGCAACATTGGTACAAACACATAGTCTCACATCACTGAATTTGCACACTGAACAGAACCAAGTCGAGACGACAGGCTTGAAAGACAACACACGCATCGAAACCCAAAACGTACAGAAAAAAACAAAACGTACGATCGATTCACCTTCCATTACCGGACTCTGGCACCAGGCACCATCCAAAAACTATAGTAATAAGAAGCGATTGCAACCAAAACTCGAAATGACAGGCAAGAATAATAAAAAAGGGGGACAGAAAAAGAGATCAACACCAGAAACAACTTAGATGCAACTTTCATCCAGACTTTGGGGAAGACAAAAAAAGGCGATAAACAAGACGTACGATAACGTGGAGTGTCCCCCTAATACAAAACGACCCGATACATTTCATGAACATGAACTTAATGCTTTTTCTGCTTTGAGCGCGAAGATGTTTAGAAATGCCAAAGGTTTGTGAGGAAAATGCCAAAATTTGGATGATAGGGGGGGATTTGGGTGAGAGTGAAAGGGCAGCGAGCCCGATTTAGTTCTGGATCTGATATACTAGTGACAATGTCTTCTCTACCGTTCGTAGCATCATTCTTCGTATGCATCGTAAAGTTTCAATCCAGGGGGTGTTGGGTAGGTAGGTTAAGTATAGCGAGGGCACCGAATTGTAAGGGGGGAGCGGGCGGTAGAGGCCGTTAAATATTCGTCGTCTGTGTTCGCGTCTGTATCTTTGGCGTTCGTTCGTTCATAGGCGCCGTCGCACGTGAAAGGAGTGATACGTGCGAAGACTAATCGTTCTCGTTTGCGTGCAACAACTTCGTTTGCGTGCGTGTAGCGTGGGCCGGAGATGCAACTATTGGCCGACGAGGATTTCGACATTGGACTGTGACGAGAGCTCGTCAGAGTTGCGGTTCTGGTGTCCATTCTGTCTTGGTCTTCCAAATCCTTGTCCCCTTTCTGGTAGCGGTCCACGAGGTTGCCTGGATGGTCTATCATCGTAGTTTGTGCTGAAGGACCTATGTCCACCAATGGGACCCGGAGCATCCCAACTCGTCATCTGGCGCAGAGACCTTGGGCTGCTGCTGTTCTGTGGATACCCACCCCCAAGCTGCATGCGGCTCATTTCGCGCTCCAACAAACCATCATCCCGCTGGCTCATGGATCCAGTCGTAGGCGTACCATTAGGATTCGTCGAACTTCCACTGTATCCCAATCCCTCGAGTGATATGCCACCGGGGCGTCCGATCGGATGACTAGCTGTGCTCGGTGCCGGGGACGGGGTATACGACCTCAGATCCGCATATGACTTTGCGCCGCGCAGGTTCGGTACTGCGTTCAAACCACCGGGGCTGTCGGGGAATCCGAGGAGACCGGATGGCTGTCTGTTGAAGGCGTTGTAGAAGCCGCCTTCGGCGCGCACATCGCTGAAGTCAGTAGTCGCTGCACGGTTAAGGTTGCGGCGCGGCTGCTCCATGTGGTTGCTGGAGATCTGGGGCATGGGAGGACTGAGGCCCTGGTTGTCATGGACTTTGAAAATGTGGACTTGGCGCTGGTCGCCGGTACCTTTGGAGACGTGGGCCAGGCCGAGCTGGTGGGCTAGGGTGTGAACGGTGCGTCGCTGGAGAGGGGCTAGGTTCGGGGGGAAAGTCATGCTGTCGCGGTCTTTGGTCTCCTTGAACAAAAGCAGCTGGGTGTAAAATTGCAGCACTTGTGGGTCATTTAGGTCAACATCTGCATATCGGTTAGCATCGTTACTCGCGTAGAGTGCATCGTCAAACATACCGACAGTCTTCTGTGCCGATCCACCTCGCATGGCTGAAACAGGCGAAGGCGATGTAGCTGGCATGTGGGAGGCAAGGGAGCTAAACGAGGCCTGCGATTGGAGACCGCCGCCGAGGGGCCGGTGTTGTTCCTCGAGCTGTCCGCGACGTTCACGCTTCTCCCGCTCGATACGCTCGCGCTCGGCCAGCGGCAGCATCTTCTTGTATTCGACACGCAACTT
This sequence comes from Alternaria postmessia, assembly GCF_024291825.1. Lineage (NCBI taxonomy): Eukaryota > Fungi > Ascomycota > Dothideomycetes > Pleosporales > Pleosporaceae > Alternaria > Alternaria postmessia. The sequence goes on along the minus strand of NW_026260227.1, from coordinate 18,720 downwards.
TCGGCCATTGAGCTCAAAGTGGTTCATCGACTCGATGACGGCCGCCGTCTCCTCGGCGGTGGTGAAGTTGGCAAAAGCCAGACCTCTGAAGACGCCGTTGTCGAAGTGGTAGTTGAAGGCATAGGGCAGGGGTAGGCGCAGTTCCGTCATGAGCGAGACGAGCTGCTCCTTCTTGACGGCAAAGGGAATGTTCTTGATGACGATGGCGGTGGGGATGAGCTCTTCATCGACTTCGTGGCCGTAGCTCGTGTTCTGCATGGCGTTGAGGTTGCTATTGCTCAGAGCAAAGCTAGGCAGACCCTGAGGCTGCTGGTCCATCCAGCCCTGGCGGAGAGTTGTCAGCGTCGTGTCAAAACACATTCAAGGCGAAAGAGGCGTCCTTACCGATGGCAGGGCGCTGCGGCCTCCTCCGCGCTGCTGCGACTTCATGCGTGCAGCCTGGGCTCCCCCAAGCGATCCCAGGCCGCCGTTCTGGGAGAAGGCGTTGGTGTTCCAGCCCTGGGGCGCGCCCATGTCGTAGCCGTAGCCGCCGGCGTGCATTGTCTGGTTGAGGCGCTCGTAGTTGCGAGGCTGGTCGTAGGTCCGTTGATGGTCGTCTTGCGCGTACATGTTGTTGCCCTGTGGCACTTGGCCGTAGGCGTCGAACTGGCGGGAAGGCATGCGGTGCAGCGTGCCAGTCTGGGGTTGGTTTCGTTGGGCAATGGGCGAGCGCGACGAGGACTGGTCGTAGCCCGAAGCGTACATTATATGCGTGCAAGATTAGGGAGACCCGGTGAGAGGTTTGGGGTGCGAGAGCAAGAAAATTAAGAACGGAGGTAAGAGTAGCACGTGGTCCAAGCTCGTAATGTCGTGAAATGAGCGGAAGGCGACCGTCGCAAACAGGTCCAGGTCGGATCGGAGGGATGAAAAGGGGTCGGCGTGAGCTCGAGCTTGCGTGGTCGAGGGTTGGCTGGTGATGGTAATAATCAGGGATGCCCGGCGGACCCAGCTCGACAGTCCCCTTTCGAGCCGCACTTTTAGGTGGGACGCGAACAACAGGCTAGCAGACGTCAGAGGGGTTCAATATCGCTAACACGCGACGGCGATGCGTAGGCTCGTGTTAAGGAAGGGAGGATGGCCGACGCTTGGAAGCAAAAGTTGACCTGTAACCCACTAACGGCGCGGGGAGACGGCTGCACACGTGCACTTGAACCCAAGAGGCCCGACTACACCAAAGCTGAGAGGTTTCAATATTATCTAGCAGAAGGGAACGCCTGGCCAGGTCAGGAGTTGGTGACTTGAGAGGCTTGATTGGCTGCCGCCACACGACGCCAATCGTAAAAGCATCTCCCGCTGCGGGTGCTGCGACGTCGAGCACATGGTTCGTGTTTGGTATTAAGTTGTGTATCGACTCCCAAGCTTATTCGCATCCTGACAAGACATGTCTCTCTAGGCAAACATCTGTGCTGAGCAAAGATATTTTAATCCGTCCACCCAGCCCAACACTTGTCACTACCCACTACTCATGATGCCCATGGCTACTCATGGGCCACATCACCGACCATCATGGGCGGGCCAGCCTCACAAAAGTGCGACAGAGGGATGGCCCGGCGTTCTGGAAGTCGCCAGGTGGCGGGCCGTAGCGTTAGCTCCCTGCCAGTAACGTGGAAACAGCACCAGCTATACTTTTTTATTCCAGCAGACTCTACTTAGTAGACGTTTACATCAACGACGTTGCGGCACCGCGAGTCTGCTGTTTTCATGAACTCCAGGCACTTGCTGCTCTGGCCAGAATCCTCCGAGACGCTCGGGGTGCATGATGAGCACACGCGACGTCGTCAGCTGCACCCTGCCACCGGTAATCTCCCCATGTACGGTTCATCGAGCTGCACCCCAGATGTGCACACTGGAATAAGGCTGCATATTATAGTCATTGTTAAAATACTTCTTGTTCATATTATATGCTGGTAGTCATAGGGCTTTGTATAATCCGACCAACTCTGCTCAACGCCTGCAGGCGCGACCAAACATGCTCCTGCGTCGTTGCACCATTTACTCACACATACGGTGCACCTTATTTGACAAAGCTAAACATGGACTCGGCCATCTTAGACGATCACGAAGGCTTCCCGCTTTTATCAAGTTTCCGACTGGCTAAGCACAGCAGAAGTGGTTTGTAGGATCGCTTAGCCCGCATGCATAGGTGATCATGTGAATCCAGCCAGCTGGCTAGAGAACACTCTAGAGCGACTTATCACCCTTCTGCTGATGATTACGCGACAGGCGAATGTCATGGTGGCTGTGCTGGCGAAGGAGCTCGCTTCTTGTGGCCTGTACCCACCTATACCACACCCTGAAGGTATACATTGTCACATTCCCTGTCGAATGTACCGTGGAATAACGTGTATATCCCTAGGGTTGGTTTGGGCAAGGGTATAGCTCACGACAAACGTGCCTCTTCCCATGTTCATTGCATACCCATTCAGTCCTCAAAGTCGAGCAGTCGCGAGAATTCAGTCTCACCAACGCGTCGGAACTCGGCACCTGCTGCAAACTGCCCGCTCGCCTCCCATGCTTGCATGGTCGCTTGGTCATAGGGGCCGTTGATCTCACCTTCTGGTGCATTGAGCCAGTGAAACTCCCATTGCACTGATTGCGGATTCGGGTTCTTCCAATCTTCTCCCGTCTCGCGCTTGTACTGTCGCATGATTGATTCGCGAGGCAGCTCGTAGATGTCCTCGACGCCGCGATCGGACAGCCGACTTGCACATTCGGTTATAGAATCGATGACCTCTTTTGCCTTGATGGCTGCAGAGTCTTGCGACGGCTCCGAATCGACGTCCATAGCCTGGCCCTTCTTCTTCTTAGTCCAGCTTTTGGCCGGCTTCTTCGGTGCTGCCTTGCCATATCGCACGAGAGCTTCCATAGGCGTTTCGCCAACGTCCAGATGTGCGATGAGAGCCGACAAGACGTCGCTGGTGACGATGGAGTCTTCAGCTCGTTCCCGTGCCTTTCGCTCCGCATCCAACTTTTCCTGCGCTTCCTTTGCCTTCTTGATGTCCTTCTTCGATATGCCGTCCAACCACGAGTCTTGAGCGGCTTCCGGGTCGAAGGCCTTGCGCACGAAATTTCCGGCTTCGTCAAATCGGCCCTCTTCTTGCTCGGCGCTCATGTTGAAAGCATCTAGCTTGGGCGCATGCTTCTTCTTGCTGCCTGCACCGAGCTCCTCGTCCATGTCGGGATCGATCTGGTCGCGTAGCTCGTCATCGCCTTCATCGCTGCTGCTCTCTACGTCTTCGGTCCTGCTCCTCGGACCTTTGGTGAAGTCGACAGCGACATGACCTCCCGCCTTACTGTCCGCTTCCTGGCCCTCGATCTCGTGGTTGTCTAGGAATCGCAGCTTCTTCTTTTTTGTCTGGTCTCTCCGTGATTCCTCGTCCATCTCGTCATCCTTGTCCTCCTCTGCGAACATGTCATCATCATCGTCATTTTCGGTCTTTGTTGGCTCGTCTTTGTTGGCTCGGGCTTCTGCGCGCGCATCGAAGTTCTCCGTAGAGCTGTCCGAGTCGTAGCCGTCGATGTTGACCGCGTTTCGCTTGATACCCGCGCTTTTCCCTATAACATCAGCTTCAAGGGCGGGGTCTTCATCATCGACTGCATCCGGAGCGAGCGTAGAGGGGTTGCGCGGGTCGAAGCGGGGTTTCTTGGTCGATGGTTCGTCGCCGTCCATGTGGTGGGTTCGCGTGAACTGCTCGCCAGCGCGCTTGGGCCGCGCGGGGTTGTGAGTCCCACTGGAGCTGGCCATGGTGATAATGAACGTGATTCGAGGTTGAGGTATGCAGAAAAGTGAAACTAGGCAACCAGGCAGTGACGTCTTCACGAAACGCGATTATTTGAAGCTCGGGCCAGATCGCGCTGATCCGAGTTTAGCGGCACTGGCATCAACCGCCTGCTGTACCTGCGACCATGGTTCGTCATCTCCAAGGCCTCTCATCGAATACATATCACTTCTACCACCCGCTTGCCGTTTCTTCCTGACGCCAAACCTGACTGACGCGATTCACACCCCTCTGTTTCTCGCCGCTCCTTTGATACGCCAAAATGGTAAGAGCGACCCCACCACCTTCTCTATCTCAACTCACCACGTACAGTTCAACCCAAACTTTTACGACCAAGACGATCCCATGGCCATGTATCAGTCCTTAGCCGCTCGCCGCGGCGGCGCTCCTAGGCGTTTTGACGAGTACTTCCGATGCTATCCCATCGTTATGTTGCCTGGCCCGGAGCGCCACGAGGCAAACCACGGCGGCAAAGTGTTCCTCCCTCCTAGCGCTCTCGACAAGCTCACCAGACTGCACATCTCATATCCTATGATCTTCGAGCTCATAAACGGCAAGGCAGATGGAAAGAAATCACATGCAGGTGTATTGGAGTTCATAGCGGAAGAGGGCAAGATCTACCTGCCATACTGGCTCATGGAGACGCTCCAGCTGGAACCTGGCGACCTGCTACAAGTAAAATCGACAGATATACCGCTCGGCTCCTTCATCAAGCTACAACCCCAAGACTCTTCCTTCCTCGAAATCTCCGATCCCAAAGCCGTTCTCGAGAATGCATTCCGGAACTTCTCTTGCCTCACTGTAGGCGACATATTCACCTTCTCGTACAACGACAACGTATACAGTATAGCCGTATTGGAAGCCAAGCCAGAGCACTCAAGCAAGGCCGTCTGCACCATCGAGACCGATCTATCAGTCGACTTCGCTCCACCAGTAGGCTACCAAGAGCCGCAGAGAACGAGTGGCACAAGCACACCGCGCAGCGTCATGGCCGGCAAGGGCGGCACACTTCACGCCCACGGCACCATGGCAGAGGCGATCAACTACGCCGCCATTGCCCCATCGTCCACAACTGCCGCAAATGGGGCCAAAGCCACATCCTCGAATTTCCTCACCACCGGCCACAAGCTGCTCAAGAAAGGCAGCAAGGCGCCTACACCCCAAGCCTCCACACCCGTCGCAGGACAATCATCGAACCCGCCTCCTACGGTACGGCGTACCAATGGCCCGCAGCCGCTCAGGCTACCGCCCAACAAACTGTTCTTTGGGTACGAGATCAAGCCGCTCAAGGGCAAGGAGGAGGAAGGCGAGCAGAAGGAATCGAAACACTTTGAGGGTGCCGGGCAGTCGCTGCGCAAGAAGAAGGGTGATAAATGAGGCAGATACCCATAGTGACGATGGGCGTTTCGGAAGCTCCAGAGAGTAGCATTGTATGGCGCAGATAAAGGATACTGAGATCGTATGGCGTAGGGCGTTTGATACCTATGATGAGAGCTATGAACGGAACTAATACAGCTCATTTTGTACCTGTTCTCTGCTCTGTTTTGCTACCGTGATGCAAATGCTAATGTCAGTTCGGACAGACACTCCCAACACGCAAAGAAAGTTATATCAATCGCCCATGATTTTATTATTTGTATTTTATCGCAACGAAGGTATTGCTCGCTGCACTTTTTGTGCAATCAGCCCTGCACCAAGTTCTTTGGAACAGGGCTGAGAGACGAATACTTCTAGGAGAAGACGTCACTTCTCCATTCCGAATGTTCCACTGCAATCCGGAAATGTAAACATGTCCCGCACCGAACGAAAGACAGATCAGTCAATCGAAGGAGAGAGGGAAAAAGAAGGGAGGGTCTAAACCATCTCTTCAACCGGCTCCTCCTTGACACGCTTAGCCATGGGGATGTAGTCTTCCTCAACCTCAACATCTTCCTCGCCATCCTCCTCAACGCTCTCCTTGTCCACGCTCTTCTCCTTGACCTCAGCTTTCGGTTTCCTACCTCTCGGCTTCTTGCTCGGTGTCTTTACCTCCTCCCCGCCACCCTCTCCAGATCCGTCGTCGAAACCACCGTCTGCCTTCCTCTTAGGCGTGCCTGTTTTGGGAGTGCTGTTCTTAGAAGCCTTCTTCGCACTGTGTCCCGCGCCGCCTTCGGGGAGTTCCCAGGAGAGCTCGAGGTACAGGTCGCGTTGTTTGACGCGGAGGGCGGAGATGCGGTTGCGGATGCTGCCAGTTGAGGTTCCTGGGAAGGAAGAATTAGCTTGAGAGCTTAAGGATTGGGGCTTGGCGGAAGGGTTTACAGAATGAATGGGCTGGGGAGTCAGAGGGAAGGTTGGAAAAGAGTGGTTAGAGGTAGGACGCGGTTGGGGGAGGGGCTCACCAGGGAATGCAGAAGATAACTGGGGATACTCGTCTGGCTTGACCCAGCGGCCTTGCGTCAGAAGGAGGAGCTACAAGAACTCGTCAGTTATCATGTTGTGGTTGGTTGGACGTATCGCTCGAAATGAGGCGTTACCTTCGCGTCGTTGGGACCTTCCCATTTGAAGGGCTAGGGTGATTATTAGTTCATGGTCGAGAAAGGTTGGAGAAGATAAACGTACACCGCCAGTATCTCCAACATCGCCGTTGGCGACAGATTTCTTGGGCGGCATGGTGATTGTTGGGTCTTACAGCTGTGGAATGTTGAGAAACGTTGGTGTGTTTGGCTCAAATGATATTCGAGTAAGAGAGAAAAAGAGTAGTGGAAAGAGTGTCTTGAGAGACTGACAAAGTGAAGGGTTATATATCTCTCATGAAGAACGCGGAAGGCAGCAGGTGCAAAGAGCCTGGATAGAGGAGAGGTGAGAGTGATATCTTGATTTGGGTCGGTTGGGCACGGTCACCTTCACCTTGCAGTTTACGAGACAGGAGGGAAACACGGTATGATGACATTGAGAATTGACATTCCAGCGTAGTCAAACTTTGCAGATGACGCAAGCGTTCGATACTCCCAATTTGCCATATATTCGGTGCATTCCCATCTCAGATGTTGTCATAATGGAAGTTCATCAGCAGCCACAGAACGCCTCCAAAGGTACACCATCAACCATGTCCTCGACTTTGATCTCCTTCTTGACAGTCTCTTTCTTAGGCTTGCGAGCGCGCGGCTTCTTGGTGGGGGATTCGGCCTCAGCATCACCACCCTCATCGCTCTTCTCAGCGGCAGCAGTACGCTTCTTTGGGGACTTGGTAGGTGTCTTAGTAGGAGTCTCAGTGGCACCATCGGGTAGTGTCCAGCCGAGCTCCTCCATACATGCACGCTGCTCCTTGCGCATCTTGACGAAACGTTGGCGAATCGCGTTCCAGTTGGTGCCGGCTGAGCTTGGATTAGTATAAATGAGTTCTTAATCAAGGGGATAAAACTTACGAGGCAAGGCATCAACGAGCTTGTGATAGTCGTCCGTGGTGATGGTGCGTCCCATGGTCAGCAACAAGAGCTTTGGATTTGATTAGACAAGTGTGCAACCGCGGGACGAGTGACTGGCTTACTTTGCGCTCATGATCTGCGGTCCAGCTGAACTTCTGTATGCATATTAGGCTTGGTAGAAGTGATGGTGGTATTGGGTCGTACTCACGCCATCACCGCCAGCCTCAGCACCTTAATCTGCGATCTTCTTCTTAGGAGGCATCGCAGTTGTCGTAGACGGATTGACTTGGAAGCGTATCTGAGAAGATGTCTGTTAGAACTTGTGAGCCGATTGTTGACCTTGAGAACTGGGGCTGAAGAGGTGAGTTTGGTATCAGAAGAGTTCAGGAAAGCGGCAGCAAGATAAGGCTCTGGGACACGAGGATAGGTGAGAGTGAGTTGCCGGGCAACGCGACCATGCCGACAGGCGAGGAACAAATGCGCCTTCACCGTACGTTCAGTGGGAGAACGCTACCGCGAAAACATCCTGGTACTTGGAACACTGTCACAAGAGCATAGTAGCTGAACATACACAAAGGGATGCACGAAGTTCATCAAGTGATGCAGCCGCACTTCCAGTGTACCCGTTCAAACACGTGCGTCACTACTACGGTCAAAAAGAAACCTCCTCATCTCGCCCATTCAACCCTCCTACCACAGTAAAATCTAGGAAACCTTGAAAACACTGACGCTGCAGTTTGGTCGAAGTATCATGGCGTATCTCACATATCTCGGCGGTCTTTTTCCAGCCCTGACCGATAAATTCAGCCAACGAAGCGATGCATACTCACGTATGACGAATGCCAGACAAGATCTCGAAACTACCTTCGGAAAAGGAGCTAAGTCATCTAGACAATTTGAACCGAGCCTGCGTACGACGCCATTGCCAATCGCGTCTCAAGACAGTCATAGTAATCGTGGAAGTGCCTATGAGAACGCCAGTGTCGATGCGCCTGACGGCAAGGATAGAGTGTCCAAAACTACCAAACTACCTATCGATGAAATCGCAGACAAGTAAGGAGAAAGCATGCGATTACGATGAACGCAATGAAGATTACGATCTTGTAAATCTTTAGAGAAACGAGAGCATAGTATCCATAACAACACACTGAAGGGTGTTAGGGACGAGTGGATATGGAAATACGATATGAGAAGCTTAAACAGCAATCGAGACAATACACAAGTCGTGGCAACCGTGGCGTCTGTACCGCCAGGATAGTATTAAGATATATACATTAAGATGCCCCCCACACACACAACACTCATCAGCAACCCATCTACGCCGCACATTGTCCCGGCCCACCAAAGCCATTAGGAAGCGACCCAGCAGCCCCAACGAAGATCGCGCCATTACCCTTTCCATTCGGACATAGGTCGCTTGGTGTTCCTAGCCCTGATTTTGGGACAGAGTACATGCACATGCTTCCGTATGCCCACCACTGAGTGCAGCCCTGTGGATCGCTGAAGCAAGCCAGACAGCACTCGGTGGCGGTTTTGCTGCTTGGACCATCCTTCAACGTACCGGGCTGAACGGCTTGGATGCCGTATACGTCGGCTGTTTGCTGTGGGCAGAGTGTCTGCGTGCTGGTGCTGGTGATGGTTGTAGCAACGGTAGTTGTGGCTGTAGAAGTTTCCTGTTCAAGGTTAGTCAATCATACCTCATGAAAAACGTGAGGGTGTACGTACAGTGACAATAGGTGTTACAGTAGTATAGTCCGTGATAGTGAGCGTCGTAGAGATGACTGCCGTCACGGTCTTCGCTGTGGGGGTAACGCTGACGATGGTGGTAGCTGTCGCGCGGGCGGCGGTCGCAGTTCGAGTTTGCGTCTTTGTTACAGTCGTTGTCTTACATATGGACACAGTCTTTGCTGGAGGTGCAGGCCAGACCTTGGTGCATGCTGGACAGATCAGATTGTTCGCTACACCCTTCAGCCATGATGGCGGGCTGACGTGACGGGCCTTAAGAGTTGGAGCACTGGGGAAGTTTAAGGTAGTTGACTGGGTAAGAATCGTGGTTGCTGCTGAAGTGATGGTGATCTAGAGAGAATTGTTAGGCTTGGAACCTCAGCGGATGAAGTGCTGGAAGCTTACTGTTTGAACATCTGAGACGGTGGTAGGTGCATCGGTAACAGTTGTCGTTGCTGTCTCCGAGATCGTGGTCGTCTGCAGTACCGTGGAATCTGCTGGCACTTCGCCGGTCGCCGTCAGAGTTATAGTGGCTGGTGCGGGAACGACCGAGCTTGTGACGGTCACAAGCTTTGTGAAAGTCTTCAAGTTGGTCTGCGTCACCGGCTTCTGTGGCTGATATGCCGGGCAGAAGCCTTTACAAAAGCCATACCCATTGTGGTTTCTCAGGAGCTTCGCAACCACATCTTGGTTCACTTGGTCTGACGCAATAGTCAGCGACGGATTTCGACAGGATTGAAGCTTGACTTACAGGTACGCTTCTCAATAGCACTTTCTCCGTGCTCGTCAACGTGCTCGACAATCACCTTGTTTGTCTCCGGGTCCTTGTAGGCAATCTCGAATGGACCGGTGCCCTTCAGTTCCGGGAAGACCTCAAGTGCGTGCGCTTCCTCAGCGACAACATTCTTGGTGATGAAGACCGCAAGGGCGAATAGTACGCTAGTGGGCTTGAAGTGAACCATGGCTGCCGCTAATCAAGAAGAAAGCTGGAGTGAGCAGCATTGTTCAACAGCAGAGAACTGACAGGTTAAGTATCCGGTAACCCCCTGAAAGTTCTTTGACCATCACGAACATTTTCGCTATGCATACCATCCCTAAACAGCAAGCCCGAAAGCGCACATGCATTGCCAGCCTTGCAGAACTGCAGTTTGAATCAGCCAGCGTCGTCAACCGACGCCGTGGCTTGAGAATACTAGCTGAAGAGAGCCGAAAACAAAACTTTTGGACTTGCGTCTGGATGCCAGTTCACCAGGCACGGTGCATGTGGGTAGGGGTTACTAGTCCAATGTCTTCTGGTAGATCGTGGGGAAGTATGTCAGCCTCGCGTAAGCTAGCCTTTTTCGGGGCTACCTAGCCAACGTGGCTTGCATCTGGACGCATTGCTTAACTGTATCTTGATGATGGCTTCGAATCGCCTAACGATATTTTGACGACAATTTCCACTTCGAGTACACCCTTGTTGTAGTTCATGACCCTATGCTCACGCGGCAGAGACTTATCAAGACGATTTACAGGGGAGAAACTGCCTGGCCAATGAGCGCATCGTGTCATTCCGCTCTTGCAGCCTTGTTGTTGGCCCAGCCTTGCGGCGACGCCGAGAACAAATTATACGTCAAAACTCCACAACATATCTATTCCTCTATTCAAAAAGCTCGACAAAAATCTTATACACATTACATGCTAAACGCCTCTCTACACAGTTTTTTCTTCTCTCCCTCAACTCGCCGCATAACATCACGACGACTTACATCCTCATATTCTCCTGTATAACCTTATACTCCTTCCTCTTCTTCTGCATCCCCTGGCCCCCAAACTTGACTTTGGCAACCCCAATCCATTTGCTCAACCCAGGGAACAACATGTTCTCACCCAGATACGCCATGGCAAAGTTGCCCAGTCCCAACGCCATGATAAAAACCTTGAACGGCGTGTCAAGGAAGGTAAGTTCCATAGCACTCATAACCCACGCCGCAGGATCAAACAGCATGTACAGCGTAATAGCCAAGGTAACAAAAATAGTCGTGACAAACGGCAAGTTGCGCGACATGGGTTCGCGATACGGTTTACCCACGCTGAGAACGACAGCGGAGAAAATGTATTGGAAACAAGAAGTCAGGAACAGCGCCGTATTTTGCGAGTTGAGCGAGTTGCTGTGGTTCTTGTCAATGACGGGCGGCATGTACCATTCCTGCTTCTGCACAAAGTGGAAAGCGAGGTACTGGACCAGTATGCACAACACCATTTGACCAAGCAGCGGCGTAAGCACCTTTCTGCTCACGAGATTTGCGGTAGGGCGTTTCCGGGATAAGACGGGGTAGGCGCCGGACCAGCCCATAAAGATGGCAATGGGCAGGATGAGAAGCAGGTCGATGAAGAGGAATTGGAAGTCGCCGAGGTTGGATGCACTCGCATACAAGAAACTGACCGAGCAAAACTGTATGGCGGAGTAGAGAGACATGTACTTGAAGCAGCTGAAACTGGTAACAAGCGCTGCACGTCCTTCCTTGATAACTTGAGGCACACAGCTGATGTCGAACTGTCGGGAGGTAAAAGGCGCGGCGACCGAGGCTTCGGCTTCCGACAACGAGATACCTACGTCTGCTGCTTTGAGCGCACCACAGTCGTTTGCACCGTCACCGCAGAAACCAACGCAGTAGTCTATGCTCTGTAGTTTCTCAACCAGTTCGTGTTTTTCATCGGGGCTCATGCGGGCAAAGACTTGGCCGCAGACAAGCATCTCCCTAAGCGTAGATTCCGAGGCGAAATCTACGATCCAGCGGAAGACGTCGCCGGAGACGGCCAGGCTGTAGTTGCGGAGGTTGGAGATGTCGTAGGGAAGAGATACGTCGGCCTCTGGTGGCGGTGGTAAGGGCTTCAGTGTGTTGTCGTCGAGCTTAAAGACAGGGTCGTCTACGCTTTCCCAGCTCAGCTTCGATAGTGCTGTTCGAGAGTCACCTTCTTCGAAGTGCGGGACGAAGCAGTGCGCTGTTTTGTTGATGAGGCCGCACTCGCGGGCTACGCTGATGGCGGTCAGGATGTTGTCACCAGTGCACATGACCTTGCGGATGTTTGCGCGTTCGAGCTCTTCGATGACGGGGGCGGTGCTGTCTTTGAGCTTGTTCTCGAAGATGATGAAACCGACAAAGTCCAAGTTGCTCTCTGCTTCTTCACGCTTCATCTTCTGTGTCTTGAGCCAGTTGAGCTTGGGGATCGTCTTTGTTGCGCAGGCAATAACACGGAATCCACGGTGGGTGTAGAAGGCTAGAAGCTCCTCGTAATCGGTGGGAAAGCGTCCAGGTCGGCAGATCTCCTTCATGACTTCGGGCGCGCCCTTGACGTACACCTGTCCGCTCTTTGAACCAAACTGTCGGACGATAACACTAGCTCTTCGTAGCTGGGAGACGAACTCGAATGCCTTCAGTACACCAAGCTCGACCTGCTTCCTGTTGGCCTCGTCTTCAACATCGTCGACGTCGTACTCTCGGCCTGGTGGTGGTCGAGCGACAGACGGGGATAGCTTCTGCTCATCGTCATCACCACCGTTGCCAGCCTTCTGTTCTCCCTCCTCGTAGCTCCAGCCGGTAAAGTCGAACATTTTGACGTCGAGTGGGTCGCCCACTAGCTCATCATCGATCTTACGAAGTGAGTGACAGGTGGCCATGGTGTATAGGATAGTCTTGTGTGCCAGGTATTCTACGGTTGGGTCGCGGTCGTGCTGGGATGCGGGAAGGATGTCATAGGCGTCTGGAAGGAGCTCGCTGAACCTGTTCCTGGGTCGCTCGACTACGCGAACTCCCAAGACATCGAGACCCTCCTCGGTGAGCGTTCCAGTCTTGTCGAAGCAAACTACATCCAGCTTACCACCCACGTTGACTCGCTGCGGGCTGATACAGAAGATCTGCTTCTGCTTTAAGCGTGACAGGGCGAAGCTAGTACCAATGGTGAGCGTGGCCGGCAGCGCAGGAGGAACGACAATGGTGATGAGATCGAGAGCTCGTACAACGATCAAGTGCCATGCGAGACCCAGATGTACAAAGTTGATGAAAGATGCGACGAAGCCAATCATGGCAATAAACGCCATGACAGAGATGTACCGGAAAGAGTCGCGGTAGAACTTGAAACCTGAGGGCTTGGGGAAGAGCATAGATCGGACCAACGCGCCCTTGGTGGTGTTGAAACCAGTGCGCACAACCATGGCCAATGCAGCAGCCTCATCATCAACGTGATCTTCATGTGGTCTGCGAGCCCTGATGATCTTGGTTCCACTGAACAGCATGTGTCGCGCAACCTCTGGGTGAACAGCCGATGCACTGAGGTCAAGCAAATCCAGGGCGTGGTTTGACATGGGAATCTTGGAAACAGGAATCGACTCGCCAGTCAGCATACTCTCATTAACGATACAGTCTCCAGAGAGCAACAGACTGTCGCAGGGGAACAAGGCAAGCGAAGGGTCGGTGACTTCGTAGACATCTCCGGGTACAAGCTCCGCAGAGTCGACGTGAGTCCAGAAGCCGCTGCGTAGTACACGGACTTCGCACTCGAACTTTGAAACTTCACGTAGCCGCTTCATGGAAGCCTTTGTCTCGACGAGCGTGGTGACAATACTGACTGCCGAGATGATGAAGATAGCACAAGCATAGTAGTAGTACTCGTCCATGGACCAGAGGATCAGACTGGCAATCTGGAAGACGTAGAATGGATGGAAGACCTCATCGACCAAAAGCTGACCGATGGTCTTCTCGGCGATGTCGATCAGGTTCTTTCCAAAGACAAGTTCGCGGTAGTCGCGTTCGTCGTTGTCAAGACCCTCGCGCAGAGCCGAGACTTCGGTCCAGGTGGGATCCTTCCAGGTGTTTGCGAGCACGAACTTGTCTTTGATGGGGTGGTATACGAAGCGGATATAGCGGTAGTCCAAGCATCTCAGCTCGCCAATGAGCGGGTCATCCTCTTCATCCCATTCCCTCGGGCGTCCCTTTTCAGGGTCGCCGAATACAGTTGATAGCGAGCGTCCGTAGATCTGCTTGCTGACGCTCTGTACCGCGAATTCTCCCCACTGGTTTTCGGTGACGATCCAGTCGCACTCCTTAAGCGGTGTGGTCTTTCCGATTATGGCGACCCTCCATCGTGGCAGCCATCTGAACAGAAGCCAGCCTAGGCCCAGAGTCGCCATGCAAAGGAGCGCATACAGCGCATAGCCGAAGGGAGACGTCTTGAAGCCGGCGATGACGATGGTAAGATCCTCGGTCATGATGTAGATCTTCTGGTTGGACCTGCGCCCTCTCCAGTCGATACCTGAGCCTGTGCTGCCCGCTGAGGATTTCCTTCGCAGCAACGGCCTCTCAGAGGACTTCCTGCTGCTACTTGATTTCCGGCGCGAAGGCGTCGGTGATTGCGATGAGTGGGACGATGTGCCCGCCTCGAGGTCTTCCAATTCCGACACGGTATAACCATTGTCGTACGTGCTCTCTCCGTCCTCCAAGATTGCGCTATCCTCGTCCTCACCCTCTGAATCCTGCTCTTCATCGTAGAAAGCGAAACTCGTCAGACTGGCGCTCGAGTCGGCGCGCGACCGTCGGTGGCGGAAGCCGGATACGCTCGTGGGGACGCTTTCGCTCATGGGACCGGAGAAGACCTGGATTTTTGGCGTCAGCTGCTGGCCAGGCTTCCTTCCACGAGGGTTGTAGGCAGGGCGGGAAGGAGGAGGGAGAGGCATGGGCCCGAGTTCGTATACCTCATCTTGGGCCATCTCGACATCTTCCATGAAGCTTGCCCTGGTGTCGCCATTAGTCGCGCCTTGGAGCTGAGCTGGCCGTGTCACACGTACTCGCTCAGGTGGGAGCCACGGCGGTACATGGCGCTCATTCGGCGCGGTCGCCGCCTCTCGGGGCTTTCGTTGTCTGCCATGGCGACTTTTGTGGATTTTGGTCGTTGGCTATCGGGCCATGGTATCGAGTTGGGAAACACGAAGATTTCCTGTCGCGTCGGTTCGGGCGAGCCAGCCAGATAGGCCGTGCGGTGTATGACGTTGGAGCTAGTCAGGGATCTGTCGCCGTTCCTGGTGCTTGCATCCGGCCCAACACCAGCAGCAATGAAGAACAACCTCAGGCATGCGGCTGTCGCACTATAAGGAGTGCACACGATGAGATCACGGCTAACAACAGAGTAGTTAGAAGTTGCTAACCGCATATCGTGGCGCCACGAGATCTTACAAGCCACCTCGATGATTGGCTCTGCTACACCGTTCGCTCAGCCTCGTAGCATGCAGGTCGTTGGTGAACATGCGTGTTGTAGCCTGCTCAACCATCTACCCTACCTTCTGTTTGTCTCTCGTGCGTCTTCTCCCATCCCTATCTCCATGGTTTCTCGATCTCATGGCTCTCTTCGATGACCACAGTGTCCGCAAACACGTGTATGAAGCGCTAGAGAGTTCGCAACACATCAGGCTCATCATACTACACCCAGCCTCGTCTGCAGATTTGCCTTTGAACTTTACTTTCCACCAAGCTAGACTGTCAGAGCTCGAAGGTCGCTACGAAGCCATATCATACACATGGGGCCAGCCAAATCTGACATATCCTCTTTACGTGAGCGATGGCACACACATACTAGTCACAGAGAATCTCGATCGGGCATTGCGGTATCTGCGTTGGAGTCACAAAGACCGGACCCTGTGGGCGGACGCCGCATGTATCAACCAAGCCGATGATGTGGAAAAAGGGACACAGATTCCTCTCATGATACATATTTTCCGGAACGCCGAGACAGTTCTGGCCTGGCTCGACCCAGGGTCTGCGGTTAGTCGTTTTCAGAACCTAGGGTCAACTCTGGAAAAGATGGGGAATATGTCTCGAAAAAGAAGGCATGATATGCCTACTCTGAATTCTCGGATAATCGCGAAAACTATTGAAAAAGAGATTATTGCTCCGATTTTGGAACTCTTCGAGGAAGTGACTGAATTGCTCCGCCTCCCTTGGTTCACCAGGCGTTGGATCGTACAAGAAGTTGTTTTCAATCCAGAGGTCCGTCTAATCTACGGTGATGTCGAACTTTCCTGGGCTCGTTTCGTAGTTACTATGACAATCCTATCAGCCCTGCCACGGGACAACCCCTTACCAAAATTTTGGAGCGCCGTCACAGAGATAGCACGGCTATGGAGGTATTATTCGCTATTCGAACATTTCTCACGCCTTAGTGAGTCTTACGAAACCGACATCGTAAAGCTGCTGGGTGACTTTGATCAACATGAATGTACGGATCCTCGTGATCGGATTTTCGCCCTATACAACATGGCATCCAACCTGCGACCATCCATTGCAACTTTACATCATCGGGACGTTCTCATGAAAATCGATTATTCCTTGGATCTTCGGCAAACCTATGAGGCCTTCGCACTCGCTTGTATGAGGGCTGGGAAGCTGAGGGCGATCATCGGAGCTGTACTTTCACGTCAGCACTCCGCTAGACCACATGGTTGGGCGTCTTGGGTGCCCGACTGGCGTGTGAACTCGTTACAGCCAATTACCCTGCCAGAGCGTGTAAAGTTCGGTATGCCCCCCCAAGCTGAAGAATGGTCCACATGTGTCATTCGCATGGAGGTCAAAGCTCCGGAGTATCTCATGGATGAGCGATATACAGCTTACCCCATCATAATGGAAAAAGCTGCTGGAGATACCTTGCCCAAGCAATATCCAAACCTTTATACAAAAATCGCCAGGACGAATACTGACGAGGATCTCACATCTCTTTTTGGTATGGTCCGGTATATGGTACAACAACACGATTCCGAATCCGAATTTGACTTGTGTTCGGTGCTGGAACTACTGCAGCGTAGGCGGAACGAGCCTTATGATGCCCTTTCACAACGCTTACACTCACTGGATCTTGATGCTCTTGAGCCCGCATTAAGCACGTTTATCAGACAAGGCGAAAACATGTTCTCATTCGAGATGCCTGGCGTCAAAAGGCGATCTGTCGGTTTTGGCAATACGCATCTTGAGGTTGGGGACAAACTTGTTCCGCTTTTCGAAACAGATGAAATAAGGAGAGACAGTACCTTCTCACATTTGGGAGTTCAGAAGTTCAAGATGGTACTCATAGTACGACGTGCCGGTACAATCAACACAAGACCCAGTCCAGATACGATATACCGCCTCATCGGTAGTGGCTATGTCTACGATATGGCGGCCTTTGAGGATAAGAGACGTCACTTGCGCTACAAAAACTTTAGTAATGGCTTCCGAACATTATATCTTGCTTAAGTATCTTCAGGCCGTGATTAGTAGTGACCTAGATTGCTGTTTTGATGAGCTGGAATTAATGAGTTGCACATATGATTTGGATGTATATCAGCACGAGCAAAGTAGACATTTGAGAGGCTGGTGAGCAGTTGAGCATGTGAAGACAACGTCGTCAAGCTAAGGGGTAATTCGCGGCTTTGACTGGACATGAACGAATTGGAGCATCGCACCTGTTCAAATTGCAGAACTCTTTACTCTACGATTTCGATTTCACGTGGGATCCTACAACAAGTTGGACCAGCCGGAGTGCGAGCTTTGGTGAAAGAAGCACGATGTCGAGCGAACAGGAGTACGAGTACCTAGAGAAAATCTTACGAGTGACGCACTCAATGTGACGCGTGCGACTACTTAGGTAGTTGATGCGGATCAGGGCTGAAAACAGGGTGATTTTGGTGCCAAGGTTGGGTCTTGGCCGCTCACCCGTGACTTCTGCCTTCTTACTATGTTTTCGTGGACTCTTGACCCTTAACCTTCAATAACGATTACACCAAACGTAACTCAAAAGAATCTACTATGGCATTACATAACGATGAAAGGAAAAAGATAGCATGTAAGGAGTTTTTGAACAATTTTACCACTGGCCCCGACCCAATATGGGGCTTCTACGTCTACGCCACCTATACGCGCCCACAGGAGCAAAAAGAGGCCAATTCTGATCAGAACAGCTCCTCGGACAAAACAGCGGGTATGCTCCTCGTCCACGGTATTACGAGAGCGACTAATGCGCTGGAGAAGTGGTTGACGACAACACTTATTTCCAAAACCTACTAGACAAATTCCACGACCTCGCAACCGAAAACCTGCGCGACTCTTACCCCCGTAAAATACAACCAACGCATAATAGATGCCCTACGTCTTGTCCCTGCAGATATCATGCCCAACGCGTCGCTCTCCGAGGTATGCACTCATTTCCGCATACACCATGCTCGGATATTCGATTCCGAGAGGCGGTATGAGCCTGGCTACCAGGAGGCATACGACGAAGAAGGCCTGATGGGTCCAAAATATGAATAGTGTATGGTCATCGATGACGAGGCATTAGAGAACTTTGATGCAGATGACGATTACCACACATTTGCTAAGCTGCTGGATGGGGAGTATGTGACGATGAAGAAGCCGGTGGCGCTTAATGCGAAATATAGGGATGACACGGGGGGGGGCACAACGGAATGGATGGTTCAAGTTCTCCGCCGGTACGCTCAGGGAAGTGTTCGAAGTGGTGCATACCGGATCATTTACGACGTATTTCAATGGAGAAGATGAACTACTTGATTTTTGACGTATCAATTGTTGGTTGTTTTTAGTTGCAAGATTCATTTGCAGGTTTATGGAGCGAATGCGGGCACCGTTCACCAGAGTTGCTATCAGTCAATCAGTCAGTTGTCAGTTCATCTTTGCGGTTCAAACTGTCAGTCTGGAGGTAGTGAACTGACCTGATTGACTGCCAAGACATTTTTTAGAATCGCGAACTGAGAC
>NW_026260226.1:0-45237 GCF_024291825.1 Alternaria postmessia | reverse complement strand
TCCACAACGCCTCCCCCAAAACCAAAAGCGACATTACGACACACACACACACACAAACACACACACACACACACACACACACACATACACTGCACCACCTCCACCTTTGCATGTATGCACAAGACGCATGTTTCACCACTTTTGGTACATGAGCCAGCGTAAGCGCCTTCTCCCACATTGCATTCCCAGCGATCCTTACGCATAGTTACACGAGCGATCTCGTGTCACTTTTCCGTGGGCCAGCTGTATGTGCGAGCGTCCATGGACGCGGTCTTGTGGTAATACGGTAGTACGAGACATGGACCACTAGGCGTGGAGTCGCACGGTGGAAGGGATGAGGCAACGGGCTTGTGTGAGGGGTATGCCGTGGACTTTGGTTGGTGCCTTGGTTCGGAGATGAGTGTCGTAAGTCCTTGATGGAGGAAGCTTCGTGATGAGACGGTTTGGTAGTAAGGTCCGAGATCCGAGCGTATGGAGCGGCATTTGTATGGGGGAGAGGTTGGGAAAGGTGATTAAGGGTTGAGACTAGTTGGGTTAGGTGATGATGGTGGTAAGGTCTACGACTTTGTAGTAGGTTGCGCTGACACCAAGGAAAGCTAAGGTAGGGACTCCACTATGGGAGCGTTTGAGGGACATTGCTTATACGCTTACTGTCGACACGAACGTGAATAGGACAATACGAGTATGATACTCGTGTTGGGAAATTGGAGCTAATACAATGGTCAACCATATCACCTGCATCTATCTAGCGTGGTGTTTTCTCGATACTCAGTCTTCGCAAGCTGGGGACACATTCTCTTTGCACCTCAGCATTGCAACATTTGTCTAGAATATTGATATATTCGGTATATGTGTTTCCGCTTTCCAATTAACCCAACGAGATATCAAGCATGGATAAAATGGCACAGACTTCTGGAAGCCTATATTGCTCTCATAATAGATCCAAAAAGCCGATGGTACACACTCATGATCTTTGTGACCCTTCCGAGTATACGCAAAAACTCAGATATAATGCAACAAAATGCGTTGGGAAGAAAGGATCCAAATGATGACAGCCTCTACCCATGTCGGTTTCTTCTTGCAATGAAGTGTGCGTACATTCCGGCCGCTTCACCAAAAGTTATTCTCGCTTTTTTTTTATGACTCTTAGTGCTGTTGATACGCTATATAAAACCAGCTAGACATTCCCCCTTCTTGCTCAACATCATTTACTTTACGATTCTTCTTTCCAAAATCATAGTCTTCACAAAGCCAAGCCATGCTCTTCTTCTTTCGGAAGTCTCGATTGTCAACACGCTTTTCACTTAGCCAAAACGTAGCCAGATTGTGTTCATGAGTCCTGCGTCGGTCCGACCACTTCCAAAACATCTTTCTACGAAGACAAATCTTTCATGGAAGGAAACTCAGCGGACATTTGATTCTCCAAAACGTGCGACGAAGTGCGCGATGATCTTGAGAAAGTCACAAAAAGCACCCGGTCTTTGCACTATGTGCTCTTCGTGTGACCTCTGAATTATCGCTGTATATGTTTATGGCTGCTAGCGTGGTTTCCATGATATATAAATTCAGCAACGAGCTTCCTCTGTCCCTCTTCATCATCCGCCCGCGTCTGTTTTCTTCCAAATTAAAGACGAGCTGACACCATGTCTTTCCTCCTTTGGGACTTTCTAAAGACGATAGAGATGCAGTCTATGTTTCTGATCTGCAGAAGGGAGAATAAAAAACAGTTTCAGTTTGCTGGAATGTTCCTGGGGTACTCAAATTGAATTCAAAACACGGAAAATCTGGCCTATGTCCTCCACTGAAGATGAAGCTGTGAACCACGTTTCCAATAATACACAGAAGCTAATGGAAGCTTGGAACGACTTCGCGAGTTGAACACCACCTAAACATTCAGACGGCTATCGGAAGAGCTTTCCGCCCCTCACTAGATTCTATAAGAATATCTCAAAACACTCCGTCGACTGATCCATGTGTTGTCGAGATCGTTCATGGAGTATGGAACTTATCGTTTTGAGTTGTTGTTAACTTTCCATTACACACTCTGTATTTAGCCATTGCCAAAACATAACTACAGATACTCTTCATACCTGGCCTCACATGCTCTAACAACTTTCAAATTCCGAGACCAAGCTTTCATGAGTGAGCTCGCATACGCCGATTCCTTCACATTGTAAAAAGCCCAATACCTACGCCATGTCGTCTCAGCACGTCTCCTTCCAAGACACCATTTGCAAATGGCACGAAGAAAACCCTGACCTCTGTCTCAATACATGGGGTTGACGTACATAAATATCACATACCTTACATTCTATTATATCTGGATATGGCAACGTAGTCTGCGATTCCGAAAAGACCTACCGGACGCGCTGAGTAGGAGTTCAGAACTTTTCGCGTTTCGAAACTCAAACCCAAGAAGATCTTGTGTTCATCTAGCTTCTGGGCTTTCTAAATACTGTTGTTACATCAAGTCATCCACTGGTCGGTCAAAAATATATATTCTACAACTCATGACCTGTCCGCAATCCACAGTATGCAATATCATGCTCGCTGCATGTGTTGCAAAAGCTGTCAAACCACTTCCTGTAATCAAGCGCCGAGGGGTCGTTTTGCTCCGGAGTACACACGCACTGATACAAGCACTGACGTTGCCACAATCGCCACCCCGCTCACTTGTGGCGCATGCTAGTAAGCCAGCACGGTGATAGCGGTGGGAGGGACGCTCCGCCCCCGAAGCGACGGAAACTTGAGGTTGGGGCCCCGTGGCGTACCGTACCAAATATCCAAAGCATCATCTCGATGACTTCCCACGTTCGAGGAAATCGCTACATGACGTGACTTGTAAGAATGTAGCGACCAAACACGAGAGCAGTCAGACAGTCAAGTCCGTCACTCGATGGACTTCGTGTTCCAAGACATCTACCTGTTTTCGGCAACATGAACGATATTTATGTATTGTCGAACTCCGTACCGGCAGAGTAAGCTGAGTACATGTATGGAATGTGATGGCGATGGAGGAAGGTTAGTGGGAAGCGACCTTCTCGTATAAAGCGCCGGAGTTGCGTTCGTATGGATGAGGCGCCCGGGGATGTGCGTAATCGGTCAACAAGGAAACTTACGCATCCGGTCTACAAGGAGAAACACGGTCTCAGTATGGGCCGTCGCGTCAGCAGCGCAAGCAGAGCCTCATCGGTGTGGGAAGTCTCTGGGCCCTGGCGAAGGGTGAGGCGCCGCATCCAAAGAACGTTGAAGACGAAATGCCACTGGCTCTCGTCGCCGTCTTCACCAACATATCTTCATGTTTCCTGCCGCCGGTGATGGTTCGATATGTTACCTCACAAGCACATCGACTGGTAGTTCGTTTGTCCTGCACACGAGCCAACACCTTAAGCGCGACCGTCCCAAGCCAGGCCGAGGCTCTCGATTGGACTGCATGCCCGAAGCGCCCTCTACTCTCATCCAAATCCGCACTGCGCCCCGCAGGCCACAGTAGCAACCAACTCTCTAATCGCCAGCCGTCTCTTGGCGATTCCTGCGTTCGATGTCTGACGGCGAATACAATGCAGTCACATTCGGATTCGAGCACAACCAAGCTAAGCAAGGTAAACAAAGATAGCCGCACTTCCCACACTGCCGTACCATAGATTTGTTATGTCAGACGGGAGTGCTTATGTATAGTGATGGTGTGAATGCCATGCACATGGAAGGAGTAAGCTGCAGTAAGCGTAAGCGATGTGAATGGTGAGACTAGAGACTAGGTAGTTGAGAGACGTTGACGTCGTGCGATGGAAGGTCATTCTGTCATGTTCATGCGTCCGGTGTGACCATCAAGTGTTGGAGACAGATCTCGGTTATCTCATTCGACCGGCATTGAGATAGCCGGTGGATACCCCCAAGTGCTTTTTTTTTCTGGCAACTATCAGGCAGATGCCGTGCAGTCTTGATGCCCAGGAGGATATTCTCCACGTGTGAATCGGACGAATTACATGGCTGTGGACAAGGAACGTTTAGTTGTTGAGGGGGGGCCTAGGGCTGGAAGATTGCAGGACGCGATAAAAGCAGTGGAAAGAAAAAGCAAAGAACAGTGTGATTGGGCCGTACGAGAACCACCTTTGCATGCAGAAAGGTGTTGTAACACAAGGCCACTATGGTCTGATGTTTTCTCGTGTTCGCTAAGCGAGATGGCCCTCCGTTGAGTTGCACGTGCGATTGAGGTCATTGGACACATATGAGCATCAGGATACCTATGCCTCTTTCAAGAAAAGTAGGAGAGAATGAAACATCCTGGAAGTGGATCATTCATGATTGGCTTGGATTATGCAAAGAAAAATGGGTGTGTGTAGGAAGCAAGTTTCCGCAGTTGCAAATATCGACCCACCCCATTGGCGCTTCTCCAGATCAGAAGTTCTCCACCAATGTTTACGCGCGAACAAGCGAAGAGGATCGCATCGATCCCAGCGAGTGACGATATCCAAGCAATGGCTGTGCGACTGGGCGAATAGCAGGCGATGCGCGCAGTTTGGTGTTGGTTGACAGTCGAAAAGGCGTCAGCAGCTATAGCCTAAAGCATCAGCAAATCCTTCCGTGAGCAGCTTATCGTATGCTCGTCGGATTTGACGAAGAAGCGCGCGGCCAGAACGAGTTATGGATAGTCTGCTCTGGCTGGACCCTCGGGGGCCTGAGAGCCTGAGCCTTCAACGGCAGCACCCCAAGACGAATGCAGACCATGCTCCGGAGAAGAAAAACCTCGACAACGGTCTACCCTGCGTACATCATGGATGCGTGGCGCTCCTCTAGACGGGATGGCTTTTGCGGGCGCTGGGCGTCGGGACTAGCGGACACGACGTCTGGCGCGCTCATCCAGGCAAAGCACAACGCTCCTGGGGACGATCAACGGGATCATCGATGTGGAGTGTAGATGATGGCGCCGCCACAGAGACTTGTGTTTGACTGTATATCACTGACGCAGGTACGGTCGAACATAGAGCCGAACACGGCTTCAATACCCGCAGCACAGACGCGTTCCTTTGACAAAACAGTCACAGCGGTGTTATGCTCGGGGAAATCAGTATTGAGCGCTAAGGAGAATATTGACAATGGTAGAGGAGGAGTTCATGTTGAGCGAGGCGGTCTGCGCGGCTGAGGCTCCAGGCGTTGGGGGATGGAACAACTCTGATTTTAGCGTAGGCGGGGAACATGAGGAAGACAAATCATGTCGTGATGGCACGAACTGGTAATTACAAAGGAGCGCTGTGATGGGGGGGCAGCCCAAACGTGCTTTGACGCAAAGCCGCGTCGAGCACACCGTGTAAGGCAGGGTTTGGCGAGTCGAGGGCTAGCGGCACTGGGATGCGCGTGGTAAAGTTTGGGTAGGCTGGTGTGACGGCTGCAGCACGCAGGAGAAGGTGCCGAGCCCAAAGCTGTAAACTCTAGCAACGTGGGGTGCATAACATGTCATTTCTCATCACGATCAAGATGTTGCGAGTCGCGCGTCGGTGACCGGTCGATTGTCACCGAAGTCGACGGAAGAACACATCCCCGGCTGGTATTGGATGTGCGGTAGAAGGAGTTTACACAAGACGACGGCGCATAATAGCGGTCCTGGTATCGTTCAAGAAGTGTGGGACGTTTATGAGATGGTTTGGTGAAGCTCAGAACACTTGATGCCGCAACCGTGCCGCAGAGCGTGGGCAATGACTAAATGCGGCTCAAGAAGCGGCCGCCGCCCCCGGTGTCAAAGGACAAATTGGAAGAGAGAGCGAGTGCGAAAGGCAGTTTTGATCGCGCCGGTGGTTGTGCGCAAAGAAAATCCCAGGCATGCGGGTGGGCGTCGTCGGCTAGGAACAAGACTTCCGTCCCAGGGTTGAGAGTCGGTTGACTGGGCTGGGCCGTGACGGGGAAGGGGGGGCATGTCGAGTGACGCTAGTACGAGTCGGGATCACGATTAAACTTCAGCAGCCCGCGTGTTAGGGGGGCCAAGGATGTGGAGCCACGGGCACTCCGAACGCCTGAGACGCTTGTGCAGAGATCTGTAAGGTTGAACGGGCGAGATCTTAGCGTGGCCAGCCTGGCGGAGGTGACGGCCGTGAGGACGTTGCTGGTCTGGACTGATGTTTGGTAGACATGAAGCACCTGAGTGCATAGGGGAGTGCAGGGTAGCCTGGGCGGGTTTGGCGTTGATAGTCACGAGGATACGTACCATGTACCGTGGGAGAATGACGGCCGGCGTCATCTAGCAGGTAATTAGACGCAAATTGAGCTGGCAAGGCTGAGATAATGACGATGGGGTGGGGTCGATGGGTACCGTACGCACGCATAGAGAGTTCGTTAACCAGCCAAGCGCGAAAGAACCGGCAGAGGGGATAATTTGCAGCTGGGACCGGGATAGCAATGCCAAAAGGCGATCCCAGCTTTCGTCTGCGCATGGCTTGCTCTAATAAGTTTGGCGTATTGCAGATGCAGAGGAGGGAATGCCGCACGTTTCTACTCGAGGTACGCTGCCATGTGTGATGCAAGCGCAATAGGAAGGCACCACCGGTCAGCTTCAGATCGCGACTGCCCTTCGCGGAGGCCTCGCTTACCGATGCTCTTGATTGGGCCGGGACGCCATGGATTACACGAAAATGCCCACTCCATCACTTGCGACAAAACACGCTGAGATGAAAGGGAGCATGCCGATGCAATGTGATGAGCTTCCTTCTGCTTCCTTCTGCACCTTCTGTTGCGCAGCAGCTGTCAACATACGGCATCCTGGCACCATCGGAAGCAGACACATGGCCAGGGCTGTCCACGTTGTGACGCCTACCGCGACCCGAGACGGTGAGAAGCAGCAAGCCTGGCAAGCCACCAAACCAGCCTCTCTCAGTTCGTCTTGGGCGCTGAGGGCGCTGAAGGAGCCGGCCATCGGCTGCGGTTGCGAGATCTCTGCGTTGTCTTGGCCCTGCACCACAGCTTAACGGGCATGGCTTCGCAGCGGCTGCCCCAAAACAATGGTCTGTGGCATCAGCCCGACAACCACACGGCACCAGATGGCCTGGCTTGCAGACGAACCGAGAGTCCGATCGACCGCGGAGTCGTCTCCCCAGTTCCTTGTCGCCATGTCGTTCCGCCACTTGGCCAACTGGCGACCAGGCGAAACCAGGCAGCTGGGAGAGGCTTCAACGACACAGCATCTACACATGCATCTTGAACGCCTTGAAAGCCTCTTTGCAGCGCTTCCATCAAGTCTTTCCATTGTGCAGCAGCTGTCACTTGGAGCCGCCGGCGCCTTGTGCTTCCGTAGAGGCTGAAAGGATGACGCCCGCTGGCTGCGACAGGCTTTGCAGCGACGGAGATTCCAAGACTCAAAAGACGGCACCAGACGCGCGCAAAATGGACCGAATATGCACTTCCACGTGGTGATCCACCCATCTAGGTAGAATGTACGACGACGGTGCGCCGGGACTGGCGTCAGAGAGATTGAGTTGGGCAGGGTATCTAATGCTCTGCTTATTGCACCATGCCTGTTGCGATGCACACGTGCCGTAGGCAATATAGTAGAACGTCTAATTTTAGCCCGACAATTCACCCTCGCAAAGGCCAATGATTACACACTCGGGGCCAACAGCAGCCTTCCGGAATGACGCCTCGACCGTCTTGATATTGCTCCGCAACTGGTCGGTTCCGGCCATGACCATCGACAGGGAACGGGTGCCATGTCGATCCGATACTCTAGCACACTTCCCACTTTTCTTTCATCCCGCCGTCGAAACACGCCTGCTTAAGCGCACGGTAGTCCATCACTTCGTCATGTGCAGCTCGCAGTCATGCTCCATCTCGGCTAGCGCTAGCCCGCTCGTTCAGAGCGCCATGTCGTCAGCTAACTCGCGGAGCGGTAGAAGCACGGTCGCAGCCATGGTCGCCGAACAGGAATCCCTGCAGGGATAAGCACTTCCCAGCTGGACTCTGTTTCTCGCGAGACCATGTTTGACGCTGAGGCTCGCGACAATGCAGCGTGATGGGGTTTGCGACTGAATGAAGCGCTCACGTCCCATCTCATAGCGCTTCTGCTACGCACCCACCGGACTTCTTGTGAGATCAGCGCTGCTAGTAACGGCGATTGGTCTCTATCAACGGCGAGCTTGGGCAAACCAGGTAAGGGTCGTCTTTGAAAGTGCTTTGTCTCTCCCCCGGCACTGTCTGGGCCAGACCACGTCCGTGCACCAACAGGCTCTCCCAGGTCCTGTTGGCGCCAGTCCCGACGCACGTTAGAGTGTCAGTAGGCTCCTAACCCTTGGTACTTGGGAAAGACAAAAGCATTTTGTCCTTTGCCTGTCTCTTGTCGTGCCGCGAGTCTGGGTCAGGGGAGGAGCCGCATGTCCGCCCGACTTCCACTTTGCGCCACTCATCGTCATAACGTGCGAGAGGTCAAGACATGACGGGCTCTACGGCCATACACCTTGCTGCTCATCAACGAGTGTGATATGAGATAATCAGATGTCCTGAATCCACGGGCCGGCGCAAGCGATTGCCCTCCACTTTGCTGGTCCAAGCCGTCCCGCACGCCAGCAGAGTCCGACAGATGGTCTGCGGACAGGGTCTGGCTACGGTGGGTGCTTTCACCCCCCTGGTAATGCATTGTCGTGTGCGGCCCCATGCTCGACTAGTTCTCTAAACTGAACCTGAACGGTGTGGTTTTGTCATTCATTCGTCGCATTGCTTCTGCCGTGCCTCGTTTGCGTTGCCTTATTGTGACAAAGTGCGCCTGTGGATAGCGCTCCCGCCCGCTCACCTGAGGCTTGCTTTCGTGCTAATTCTCATCTCCCATCCCGATCCAGATCCTCGAAACGCTTGGACGGACCCTATCGCCTGGTTGAGCCCTTGATATTCCTGAAGCCCCAGCGCGCCAGTCAGCCACGCGAGCCCACCTACCCTGACATCCTTAGCCCGCCATACATATACGTGAGGGCTACCGCTCTCCACTCACTCGCGGTAACAAAGCCTTTAGTCTACCCAGGTTCCAGCCTTCTCCGCCATCGCTCCTCTAGGGCGCCCAGGTCCCGAGCTTAACAAGGAGTGATCGCCGCTCCACACGCCTCAAACTCCACCACCAGCACTTCACAAGGCTCACTCCCCCCGCCGCCAAAGGATCAGTGGGACGTATCGTCAACGTACAACACCACATCTTGCAACACTGCTATCCATCATCTCGGGTCGAGTACCAGCAGGACTACCACGGCCAATCCAGAGCATCGTCATCTTAGCCGGACGACAACACCGTAGTAGACGACTCACTACCTTTAGCCTTAAGCTATCACACACACATTCTGTGGAACCGCCTCAGTAGCACCACGTCTGCGCAACCAGGAATCCGGGCCCTACCGAACAGTCTGTGTTAAAAGAACACCACAGTTCCACGAGTATCTGCTTTTGATCTCTTGTACGCCCTCCTTTTTCGATTTGCGACGACGAGCACCACTAACGCTGCGCAGTCACTGAGACTCTCTAGAGTACTTGCAGCCATACGTGCATCTATCGGTATCACTGTCCGCCTGAACCAGCGCAGGTACCATTGTCGGGGCCGTTCGTTCGATTGCAGCATTCCAAAAGACTCGGAGCAGTCCTTAACCGTCTGACGCGACGAGAGAGTAGACCGGGAACACCGTCGCAAATCCATAGACCGAGCGGGTATTTGTGTACTAGGAGGACCTTTTACAAGATCCCTTTCCCTCCACTCCCTGCATATCATCTGGACTTTGTCCCTCTCGACCAGAGGCCCCTTCCTCTTACATCACGCCTTTGAGCTACGAGCCGCTCGTTGCCCTTCGTGGATTCTCAGCCTTCACGTGGATTGTATTGGTCCAGTGCTCAATACACTTCGCCATTTGCAGCGTCACAGCTGCAATCTCTCCCAAGTCCTCCTTCATCCGAAGCAGGTAGGTCATCAGGACCTACCCGAGACACAACCGCCAACGTGGCTGCTGCCGTGGCTCATCCGTCTTCCATGCATCCTGGGAGTGACCCCATGGGTGTACCTCCCAGCTTTGCAACGCGAAGACCTCACGCCCAACAACTAGGTAGCTTTGAGCTTCCTCCACCACCCATGCACAAATATCCCTTCACCAACACCGTCACCACATCACAATCATCGCAGGCTCCGACCACCATAGGCAACCTGTTGACTCCGCCAAATACAACTCATAGTGATGTGATTGGCTCATCAGCTGTCTCCACAAGCAACGCTCAGTACTCGACAGCCATGGCATACTCCAACGGACAGTATGTATACTCTCCGCCAGCACAGGGATCGGCGGCACACTACGGCTACCCGGCGGCACATCACCAACAGCAGCACCAATACGGCCAAGCCCGTGGAGGTATGTTTGCTCCACCGCGCAGCGAAGGCCAGTTCGCACGACAAGACTCACTGGGAAAAGGGCTGAATCCGCCACCATATGAAATGAATCAGCAACTTCCACCTTTTACGCCTTCGTCCAACGGAGCGAGTATGCCCTCGATATCCGCGCAGCAGCAGCAACATCAACAGCACCAACAACACCACCATCAACAGATGATGGGCGCACAAACACCAGTTTCCTCTTCGGCACCACAACAATCACCAGCCATCAGTCAGGACTCCTTTAGGCCACCCCAACCACCAACCCCAACATACAGCTACCACACTGCCAGCACTCCGCAACACTCAAACTTCCCCTACTCCACTGGCCCTTCCCCAACACTGAGCCAACAGCAAAGCCCCATCAGCGCTGGCGGTTCCATGCCCCGCATGTCTCCCGCCGTATCCCAAGGTTCAATTCCTTCGATCCCCTCCAATAACCCCTCCCAATCACCCTACCAGTACCAACAAAGACCACCGCTCCAATACGCCGGCGGCCAGGCCCCTGTCTTTTCCAACGTTCAGAACCCCAATGGCGGACTTGCCTTGGTTGGTGGCCATCCAGCCATGATGCCTGGATTTAACAGTGGTCATGCAGCCGCTATGCCGCATTTCATGGGTCACCCGCAACACCAGCAGCCCGCTGCCAACGACCGGCCGTTCAAATGCGATCAGTGCCCACAAAGCTTCAACCGCAACCATGACTTGAAGAGGCATAAGAGGATCCATCTCGCCGTCAAGCCGTTTCCCTGCAACCACTGCGATAAGAGCTTCTCGAGGAAGGATGCCTTGAAGGTATGTTCGAGATTTACAAAAGTTGCGCATGGAATAAATGCTAACAGTTGATGTAGCGACATATCCTCGTCAAGGGATGTGGAAAAGCCAGCGCGGACGACAACACAAAACGCGAAACCCCGTCGCCCAAGATTGAAGACTCAAAAACTCATTGATCTAATCGACCCTCGACGTCACCTACCTGGAAGCAATCAGCTCCCACTCCACTTCTTCTTCTCTTGTATTACTTACTCAACCCTCTTATACGCTACGAACTTATGCATGTCTTATCACGTCCTCTTTATTTTCCTTTCTGATTGGATTACCCTGGGAAACGGAAACAAACGGAACGCGGAAAGGAAGGGAGTTACGGGGCCAACTTTTGTTTTTGATCGCGGATACCTCTTACCCTGTTGTCGCTATTATCTTATCTTTGTTTGTTCTTCGTTGTATTTATGAAGGTACCACGCGGGGAACTGGCTCCTGCGCATCTCGGTTGTTGTTGTATGTACGTCACTTGTCTGTTTGTTTTTGGACAGGAGGTTTCAGGCTTGGGTTCGGCCTGTGTGTGATAGGGGAACCTGGTGTCTGGGCTACTGCGGGTGTAATGTTTCGCGGACGAACAGGAACCTCCCGTTGTATGCTGCCAGAGTTGCTTTTTCACCCCATTGTAGTCGCTTTTTCCGGCAAGCGACATGCGCAGTACGGAACCGTAGCTGTCGCATTGCTACCGGAAGAGAGTGGGAATGAGAGCGAGCGCTGGGCATCTTTGGAAAAAGGGGGATGATACCGCTATACAATACTAAACACATTATGCTTTATTCATGTTCTCTCCTGATTCCTTCTCACATGTACCCTGTTCTCCATTTCGCCTTGTTACATCCCGTTTGTCGCAAAAGTCGAACCCGTCGCAGTCAAACTCGAAGCAAAAGTGCGGTGTGATTTTGTGATGAGTTGCTTAAATTCTTGCCGTTCACAGTAAGTACGGGATATAACATCTGCATTATGTTCCTGAACGAGCGGTCGCCGCATTAAGGTTTTGGTATGTGCTAGGTACGCAAGACGGTTAAGTGCATGGGAAAAAATGACTGAACCATGTGGCTGGGTGGCCCGGTTGTGTGCGAGCGTTGTTATCGGCAGGTTCCGGGGGCTGGCAGCGAGTTTGGTACGGTGGACGCGCGGGGAAGCATGGCGCGGTGCGGAAGGCGCACGACGCGTTGACCTGCGAACTTCGACTTTACTTTACCTCACTTCCACCTTCCTCATCACGACGCGCCACATAGGGTGCGTGCTTCTATCTTATCTTCTTTCCCTTCTCAATCGAACGATCTTTCATTAGATCTTTGAAAGCAAGATGCAATTGGTCATGATGCATATAGACGTGCCTACTGCAGGTTTGTATAGGTATTGCCGCACGATTCGCCAGCATCGTTGGCACATATCGCGGGGTCGAGAGACTGCTCTCTCAGCCTGCTGCCTGACACAGCCACTCCCCAGCAAGATCTCGAGGAAGACTTTCTAAGGCTCCGATAATCTTGAAGCTTTAAAAGCTTTTCAAAGGGTTTCACACTCAGTTCGACTCGTCTTGTCTTACCCACACAATCGCGAACGAAAGCCGCCTGGAAGCGACCATGGCTAGCCTTGGCAAGTTAACGAACGCTATCATGCACATAGCCCAGGAGAACACAGCAGCCCTCGTCAATATTAATCTGGATTTCTCTATGCTCAGGTTCGAAGCCCCTCCAGAATTCATGGGATTGTGCTCCAGTCTTTCGCCAAAGCGCAAGGCTGAGGCAGAAGACGGCATGATACACAGCACGGCTCGAAAGCTGTTCGCTCTTTTTGAGTCAGAGATCCCTGCTGTTCCTGAATTGCTTGAAGCATACGGGAAGCGAGCCAGTGAGATAGCAACGTCAGAGAATACGATGAGTTCTCAGGAAAGTGTTCATGGGGCTTTCGCGGATTACATCGGCGCTGATGGCACAAGCATTTTAGCTGCAGCTACTTCGGGCGATGGAGCTGTGACTATGCACTTGCTTGCTTGCCTGCTAGCCCGCATGTGGAAGAGGTCACAAGCGATCTCTATCTGGCAGGAGCTTGTCCAGCAAAGAAAATCCATCCTGAGTAAAAAGGTGGGTTCTTCTGCTATGCTACATGCGAATGAGCTAGCTGCGTCCATGATTCACATTGAGAGAAAACAGCTGGACGAATGGGACGCCAGTGCCAGGTAGGTGATCACGCTGTTCTGGAGAGTGGTTAACCCGCTAATATGTCATCTAGAGCATGGCTTCAATATGCGGATAGTGTAAAAAAGCTCGAGCAAACGAACCTAAGGCTCGTCATTGACGGAGCTAATCTGCCAGTATCCCGAGATAAAGAGCTGTACTCCTCTGTGATGGCAGTCTGGAAGCATGCGATGAAAGCGATGAACGACTTGATTTTGGGACGTCCTCAACGTATTAATGACGGCGATGTCATGTTAGGACTTCTTTCCTGGCACCTCTATCCAGACATGACTGTCTTGGGCGTTGGAACTCGAACCTATCATGTGCCTCAGCAGGACAGATTGATTGCTCCTGGAGGTATGATCACAGTAGGCATGGGGAGTAGAGAAGGGTGTCCAGATGAAACCATTTATTGGTCTCTTCCGCTTGCCCATATGCGATTCTATGGGGATCCGGTCAACGCAGAGCGTCGTCATGGCATGAAGGATTCTCAAGTATCTTATGCAGACTTCCGTTATGTTATACTTGGGAGTGTACTGTCCTCGTGGAATATGGAGAACAATGATATCGATCTTGCGATGCAATGTATCATTCTGCTTGATGATTCCATCAGCAATGATCCTTTGCAGATGAGAAACATACAAGAGTTGGATTGGTTGGTTTCACTGGCAAAGTGCTGCAAGGCTTTCCAACAAGCAAGCGAGGTGGAGAAAAAACACGGAATGGCCCTGATTATGTTTGGCATCCGCCGCTGTTCGAACTTCCTAGCAAAGCATGACAAGCACCCGCTTCCTCTGTTCGGCCTCACAGACATGCGTTCTCTCATTGACGTCGTCAACTTCCCTACACCCGATAAAATACAGCGCCGGATCGACTTTCTCAGATGGTGGGCCAATAACCACCCAGACAGATCCAGTCTCAAGGGAAGCATCATTCGTTACAGTCCTGCGCGGCAACCTAACGACGACAGTACTGTCTTCTTTTGCACTACCGTCTTCAGAACCAGCAACCGACAAGTTGGACACAAGAGACGTCGAACCGAAGAACCTTACCCCGGCAATCAAGAGCATCTCAGTTGGCTGATTGACGACAAGCTCGACTCGCCCCAAAGTTTCATCGCTGTCGATTATTCGGTCGCGACAGAGATGGATGGACCGACTATAGACCCGTCAAAGATTCGAACGATCTCTGGGCTTCAAGACCATGGTATCGTTAAGCTACCACCAGGTCCCAACATGAGCATACAAGACTTTGAGTTTGTCTGTGGAGATGCAGGGAAAGCTGCTATTTACCGACCCATCAAACGCGGTAAACCTGCACTCTCTCGCAATGCAATAACACTTTCCGGATTCCTTCGCCTCTATAGAGGAGGCTTGGTTGAGGTAGCAAGACTGACTCAGCAGCTGCTAATTCGGTCAGCAGGAGGCAACGATTTCTTTCAAAGTTTAAAGGTTCTGAGTCATGTAGAAGAGATCTATGAAGGCCTACCTGGTGCCTGCGTTGATCTGCGAGTGACATCGCAACCCGTACCGGGGTCGCTTTGGTCAGCCCCTTTCCAAAGAATATCTCAAATTGGAAGGGCTCAATACGCATGGGGTTCGTATTCGTCAGCCCCTCTCAAAATACCTGAACATGAATTGCCATCTCCAATTACGATCAACCACGCCTTCACTGCTGTGGCGTTCTTCGAGACTGGAGAGATGCAGCTAGATCCGTACAAGTTGGAAGGAGTACTAGCACTATCACACAATAACTCAATATTTGTGGCATCGCAAATGCTCGAAGATCCCACAAAACCCAGTTCAAAATATCTTATCAAGAGGTTGACAGGAAATATTGGCAGACCCGGGTTCGCATTACTGATATCACCGAATGACCCCCGTATGCGAGAATACGATTTCAACAAGTACGTCGTGGAGTACGAGCAATTCAATGGGGATCTTGTTGACAGTTTCTCGGCCACGTCTCTTCATCTCTCTCTTACTGGATATGAGCTCCCACTTGACGTCGAGCCCCGCGGTAATCGTGACTCTGAAGCATATTTCGTCGAGACGAACGTCTCCGTGTACGATGGCGGCGATTGGGTGGGAGACGTTGACATTATGAGGGCGCAAAAAACATGGCCACACCACGGAGATTGCGACCACGATGTGGAGCAGCGGAAACAAAGGAGCCACCTTCCGAAAAGCATGCAGGCAGTCGACAGCTGGAAAGCTTTTCTGGACGCACCGGTCGGAGGTGGTGTTCTTCGTGCTTTTGGAAATCCAATGGCCCGACTTGCAGCGGCAACTTTGGCCATGCAAAAGGGTTACAAGTTTCACATTTTGAGCCCGAATGGCTGCTGGGCATGTGTCAGGCATGATGTCTTTCCACTCGAGCCACGTTACATCGCCTCTCAGATAGAGCGGCAGGATTATAGCTTTAGCCCAGAAAATGTCCCTGGAGAGATTAGTAACATGGATACTGAGGATGAGGACGACCATCTCACAGATAATTGCAGCAGTGAATCTGGCTCGGATGATTTGAACGAAGAGGAGCCAAAAACACAACCTGGGGGCCTTTACAGTGCGGGCGTTGGAGATGCTCCAGCGGACGACATTGCCCAAGACTTGTTTCCAGAACTGGAGCCTATCTGCCAGATTGAAGAA
Organism: Alternaria postmessia; assembly: GCF_024291825.1. Classification (NCBI taxonomy): domain Eukaryota; kingdom Fungi; phylum Ascomycota; class Dothideomycetes; order Pleosporales; family Pleosporaceae; genus Alternaria; species Alternaria postmessia. Next base: position 29,215 of record NW_026260226.1, on the reverse strand, counting down.
GAGCCAACCGATCCCACCGGACTGAACTTTGCTGTAGACGTTATGTTCATATGCTAGAAAGGTTAGAAGACTTGTCACAAGAGATCATGTTGGTCAAGATCAAGAGCTGCTATCGAATATGTCTCAAGGAAAGCGAACAAATTGCATGAGAAGGTTCTAGAATGACACTGTGCTACGGTAGGTGAGAAAAAAATCACTATCTCGACCGTCATCTCATGTCTCTTCCTATCGGCCGGATGTTTCACCAATCTCATCTTCTTTGGGATTATGATGACTGGTATCTTTCACAATGACTGGTCCATTTCTATGACGCCACACCTCCAAAGTCCTGTTCACATCCGATATAGGAATCAAGATACGCTTTCCTCATTGTGAGGTTCGTCGCCACTGCCGTGGTTGGTGTTGTTGTTGCTCCTGCCGCGACCTCGTTTGCATTCGATTGCACTTTACCGGGCCAGTCTGTGCACAAGTCTCCCCTCGCAACGTCCATTTCTTCTCCAACATCGACACTTGCATAGCCCGTCCATTGTATGCATCCATCTACTTGTTAGCTTCTTGGAGCGAGAGCAGACTCACTTGGCATTGCACATCTAGCCGTCTTTCCTTTACCGGCCTCGTCAACGGACTCGCTGGCGGTCAAACGATCGAGCGAGCGCCCTCAGTGTCAACAGCGATAAACAACAACAAACAGAATCCGGTCATGGCTTTTGTCTGATCCCACCCATTACAGCGAGCTCGACTACCTCAACAACGCATTGCGAGCTTTTTTTGGCTTGGACACTCACCTTACTGTCTTTCATATCTTGGTCTTCGCCTTACCTTTTCATCACAGCAACGACAGCTGCACTACTCGAGGACGCCCGCCTTGACAACTGCGAGCTTCTATACAAAACATGGATTCCAGCTTCCTTGGTCGCCCGCCCACGCGTCGACGCGCATTCGGTGACGGCACCAATCGCGCAAATGAGGGCCCACGCCCCCAGCGAGGCAACGAAAAGCGCAGCAACAGTTATACATCCTCGTCGCCTCCACCGCTTCCCCACAACGAGTCTATAGTTCCAAATGGTACGCTTTCCGTTCGGCACGAGGACGTTTCGCCAGAAAACAAGCGTCTGTCCGCTGTTCAAGCCCACGGAGGTCGACCTCACAACCCGAAGCGCGATTCCGAAATCTCTAATGCAAGCACCAACGCTTCCAGTTCAAACCGCCGCCGCAAGACACACATTGGTCCTTGGCAGTTGGGAAGGACCATTGGACGAGGTGGCTGCTCGCGTGTGCGGCTTGTCAGGCACAGCGGCACAGGACAATATGGCGCCGCGAAGATCATCTCCAAGGCTACGGCAGAGAAAGTGCGCGCCCTGAGCTTGGCCAACCTCATTCAGAGTGCTGAGCAAGAGTCTTCACTATACCCTGATGGCAAGGTGATTCCATTTGGCCTTGAACGAGAGATATGCATTATGAAGTTGCTGGATCATCCCAACATCGTCCGCCTTTATGATATCTGGGAGAACCGCGATGAGCTGTAAGTACTGCACACACCGCACACCCCCGTCAATCCGTCTAATATGACTCAGTTACCTCATCATGGAGTTTGTCGAAGGCGGCGAGCTGTTCAGCTATATCCACGAGCAGCATGGACTGATTGAGATCCATACCGTCCATATCTTCCGCCAGATAATCGCGGCCCTGATTTACTGCCATCGTATCAATATCCACCATCGCGACCTCAAGCCCGAGAACATTCTGCTGGACAGAGATACCATGACGGTCAAGCTTGTCGATTTTGGCATGGCTGCATTGCAGCCCATTGGCAAGAAGCTTACCACACCCTGCGGTAGCCCTCATTACGCTGCACCGGAGGTTATCAAGACTACATCTTATGATGGAGGAAAGGCAGATGTATGGAGCTGTGGCGTCATCTTGTTTGTTCTCCTCACTGGCACGCCTCCCTTCAACTACTCTGGTGATGACCGTGATCTGAAGCACCTGTTTCGCGACATCGCAGCGGCCAAGTACATCATGCCGGACAACATCTCTAGAGAAGCTCAAGACCTTATTGGGAGGATTCTGATCGCTGATCCAAACCGTCGCATCTCCATCGATGAGATCTGGGATCATCCTTTTCTCCGCAAGTATTCGCAAGAGCTAAACTTCATGGGAGAGAACGCGAACGTTAATCACTGGACTGGACCCCTCCCTGCGATTGCAGAGTGGACAAATCTAGAGCGTAAAACCGTCGACCGCGAGATCTTGCGGTATCTGCGCACGCTCTGGCACAGCGAGAAGGAGGAGGTCCTGATCCAGAAGCTACTGAGTCTAGAGTAAGCAGCGTTTTCCACAATACACATGTGCAACTGCTAATCGTTGAACAGAGCAAACCAAGAGAAGTATTTCTACTCTGCGCTGAAGAAATACCACACCGACCAGCTTGAGAACTACCAACCGAGCGCGCATTATGCCGTAGCTCATTCCAACAGCGACCACCACCACAATACGCGGCATTCACCCGCACGCAATGATATAAATGAGCTGCCCACAAACAATCACGACCACAAGCGTTCGCAGTCCGCCTACTCAATATTGAACAACGAGCATCTATACTCGAAGCATAGCCTCTATGAGTCGCCTGTCTCTGAGGCTAGCTACGACCCATACCGAGCTTCACGGCAGCCGATCATTCCCATTCCAGAAGACGCACCGCTCAACCAAAATGTTACAGTTCATCGGGGGCACAGCAGCCGCAGCGGCAACCAACGTCTTACCACTGCTCTGGGACATGAAAAGGGAAACTCATTACGCGTTCAGGCACTACGAAACAACTCCAAGCATAGCTCTGCAACGTCGCGCCGCTCTACGCGAAGCATTCCCTCTCATAAGAGCATCCCTTCTTCTCATCGTGCCCCTTCGGTTCAGCGGAGTTCAATCCCTCGGTCCTCTCTTGCGAGCTCACACTGGCCTAGTAGTCCACCCGTCATTGCTCGCTCCACTGGCATGGGAAAGCGAGGTGTGAGCTTTTCGCATCTGCGTGATCGTCGGTCTTCCGCGGCAACAGTTAGCAGCTGGCAGACTGAAGTCGGATCTTTTGTCGACCATATGTCTCATAGACCCCACACGTCTATTGGGTCCTACAGGCCATTTTGCAAGACGAGCACGATCCGTTCAGCCCCCAAGCCGAGGACCCTTCTGAGCTCGGAGACGCCACGCTTGAAGCTTAGAAAGCCAGAGAGTCCTACCAAATATATCGAAGGAGAGGCTCGGAAGTTCAGCCAGGATTTGGACAAATTCATGGACGTGGTTTTCAATTCTCCTTCTGTTGGCTCTAGCGTTCAGTCAGATGCTTACCACGACGCCTCGCAGTATGACAGCCCTCCGACTTCATTTTCCAACACGCGAGACTCTGGCGGCAGTACCTTGGGTGCCACACCTGGTGTCAAGGGGCTTCTTGGAGATCGGCCACTGCCTCCGATCCCGGCGGAGACTCCCAATACTCTCCTGGAGCGAAAGCTGGCGGCGACTCGTGAAGAGATAGCCCAGCTATTGAACGAGGATGAGAATAGCACCGCACGAATCAACAACGTACTCGAAAACCTCGATCGCTTGATGCTGCCTGCAGTCGGTGGCAAGCGTATAGTATCCGCTCCCGTCAAGTGTCCGGAGCCTAGGTCGCTTCGTGTGATTCCTGAGGAGGCAAAGGCTGACAATGGAGATGGGTTTGAAATCCACGTTCCCAAGCAGCGAGCTGTCGCTGACCCTATTAGGCCGCAAGGCCGTCGTGTGGTGACCGAGCTGCCGCAGACTATTCGTATCGTCGATGGATCGCCCATCCGCATCGCCCCTTTGAACGTTCGCAAGCGCAGTGGTACAAGCTTAAAGACGAACGCTACACAGGAAGCGCCTGCGATACCCATCCTCCAGCCATACCATCATGTACAGAATGATCTGCAGGCTCTACCTACGGAACACGCCCCTCCCGCCCTCGAAAAGCAGAACACAGTGCTCAAGAAGAAGAAGTCGCTGTGGTTTCGTCGCAATACCGGAGAACAGGAGCGCGAGCAGGAGAACAAAGAGAACCAAGTGAAGAAGAAGCAGTCAAATTCGCTACTCCAGATCCCGGAGGCATGGCAAGGTCTTGACGATCGCAAGGAGAGGAACGACCGTATGGCCTTTGCGAACATCGATAACACAAAGGATGACCACAAGCCGTCAGATGGCAGTATTGGAAGCGAGTTTCCTATGCGCAATAGTAGTACAGCTACTACGAAGAGCGAGTCTGTTCGCAAAGGCTTCTTCGCCTTCTTTAGCAAGAAGTCGAAGGATGACAAGGGCAGGAGACCTATGGAGCTGGGGGGTAAGCATACATTCCATCACTCGGACTCCATCTCACATACTGATATATCTGCAGCACTCAACTTCAGCTCATCTTCCATCTTATCCAACTTCGATATCGGATCCGACAACAACAACGATAATGCTTGTACCGGTCCACCAGAGATCCAGATGAACTGGTTATCACGCTTCCTCCACATCAAGCCGGCGAGCAAGACCCTCTGTTTCCATATCGGCCGTGGCAAAGTTCGTCAGGATCTCGTTCGTCTGCTGCGCGACTGGCAGCGCTTCGGCGTTCAGGACGTATCGCTGGATCGCGAAGTAAACTCCATCAGTGCACGCATTGACAAGAGTAACCGTAAGTACCTACCCCGAGCGTGTCTTATGTTCAGCGCATGGTGTCTCAGAGATCGGCAATTGGAGGTGGAGCTGCTGGAAGCTGAGCTCGTATGGCGATGTAATGCTGCATTTGTTTTGTTGCTACTTGAAAGACACTTGCTAACAACCACGTCTTACAGACCTCAAAATCAAGCCCGTAACTTTTGTCATCGAGCTCTTCGTCGTACTCGAACACGGACGTCGAGCGAATCTTTGCCTCGCACGCTTCACGCAAACCCGCGGCGCAGCCTCCAGTTTTCGAAAGGTTGTCGATATCGTCGAAGACGTCTGTCGCGCTCGCTGCATGTTGGTTGAAGATGAAGAGAAGAAGGCTTCCATGATGGCGGTTTTGGAGTAGGATACCAAGAGCAGGAAATTACGAGAAGATAACAATGGTAATGGAGAGGAAATCGGTGAAGGAGGGCGTAAAGAATGGGGATGCTTGGATACCAGATAGCATACTTCTTCCTACTTGTGGGTAGGATCAGTATGTTGGATCAGGGTATTTTGTTCGCATCACATGCATAATGTGAGCATGGCAGGATAATAACGAGGAGGGATGCAAAGGATTCTTTCTGCACACGATACAGATAGACAATCCTTCACGTGCTTCTTCATTTGGCATGTGAATGTCTGTAAGATATTGGATGGGCTGATACTGGTTTCCTTTCACGTGTACCCATCCTAGAATAACACCTTAATGCGTAATGGTAATACTTTCTCTTTTGCACATGTTTTCAAACTTCTCTACTTAGGGCTTCCGTGTTGATCGCCTCGCCTACTCGTTGGATAGGCTTCCGCTTTGCACAGATACCTCTGCCATCCTCCGATCACAATCCCAACAGCCCCAACCCCGTCACAGCGGTGATCACTGCCCCAACAACCAACACTACAATCCCACCCTTGTCCCCTCTTTCCTTCAATCCTTCTACTGCAACCCATGTATCCGTCACACACACCAACACCCAACTGCACATCAGCACACCCGTCTCTTTCGTCTGTCCCCTAGCGTGAAGCCTATAAATCGGTGTATGAAATCAGTACCTATCTCTTTTCATCCCGTTACAGTGACGCTACTGACCAAAACAGACTGGTTGCAACAGCAACATCGCGTATACCGAGGAAGGTCATGGACTTTTGGTTGATGGTGTGGCCTTCGGGGGTGGTGGGGTAGACGCCGAGGGCGGCTGCGGCGGTGATGGGGCGAATGAGAGAGAGGGCGCCGAGGGCGAAGAACGTGGTGGTCAGGCCTAGGCCGATGTTTCTCCAGGTTGGTTGGGACAGCAGATGTGAAATGGAAGGCATATTTGCTTTGACGTTGAAGGAGATGTGAGGTTTGTGACTAGTGGGTGGGAGTCTGGAATGGATGCTGGTGGAAGAACGCCGGGGAGAATTTGTATATATATATACAAATTATGTATGTGCGTATTCGAATGTCTAATTGTCATTCTTCTTATTCTTTTTGTTAGCTGTTCAACTCCTTTGTGCGGTGTAGTGTATTCATGTGCTCTGCTAGTCAGCGTCGAGGGAATAATTCCGCACCTTACATAAGAAGCACGATGCTGCTTAGTGGTCGAGACGGCTATACATGATCAGTAATATCAGGGTGACGATTTCATGGTAGGCTTTATGCTTCTCGCTGCATAATGCGGCGCTTCGTAGTCTGTCAGTATCGAGATGCTGTGACACTGTCACCACGGCTGTTATCAGACTGTGGCAGACACACGCTAACGCAGCTAGGAAAGCTTAGCACGCAATACCTGCGCCTCGCAATGCTGCATCGTTCAATGAAGCAAAGTACCTCTTTGATGAATGTAAATCGTTCATTTCGCATCAAGCACTTGTTGCTACAATAGGCATATGGTGATTATGGAAGGTTGCGCTTGCGACATAGGACGTATCTAACGAGTCCCCAATAGCTCTTGCCTTCTTACACTTGCAGCGCCTACCGCGTTAGACCAGTATGATTTCAGTCACTGAGTCTTCCAGTGTTCACTCCGCACTCCACACTCTTCACCCACTCTCTCGCCGCTGTTGCCTGGAAGTCGGCGATGGTGCACCCGCTTACCATGCTACACAACTGAACTCGCATACTCTGCTTCGACCATTTACAGTCAACGTCAGGCTCTTTCTTCCCAAACCGCTGTCTGTCACTCACCTCAGTTGGCTCGCACTTATTGTGGTCTCCGCAAATGAGGAGTGTTGCGCCGCATACTGACAAACTCGTCGATTGCTTCGCGCCCAGATCTACCGCCCTCCGCATAACCACGAAGAAAGATACCGAGACCACACTACACGCCCCAACGTATCGATGAAACATGTATAGACAAGGATTCGCCCTTCGTTCCCTGGCAGTCTACCTGCTGCTGCTGCTCCTCTTGGCAAGCTCTACAGCTGCAGACGAGGATGATAAATGGGTAGTTGGTGTCGTCAATGGCAAGAAATGGAAGGTCAGAGATGACCGGCAGCCATCTCTCTATACTGCCGATTACGGCGACTGCCTAGGCGAGAGCGCCATCAACGTTACCAGATTTGATGCCGCTTACTACAAGGACAACATGACCATCATCTTCCACTTGGAAGGTGAGACTGGGCTCCGCAGAGAGGACATAATGATGAACATTGGTGTTTACGCGTATGGAGAGAGTCGCTTTGATCTTACCTTCGACCCTTGCAACGTCAACATCAACAGCGCCTGTCCCGTTAGAGCCGGCGTTCATATCGAGGCGGCAGGTATCACACCGATTAACCAGAACGACACCGCTGGAATCCCAGAAATTGCACTCAGCATCCCCGACTTTGAAGGCCAGGCCATCCTTCGGCTGTTCTCCAACTCGACGCAGAATGAGATTGGCTGTTTCGCTGCGCAGATCACCAACGGCTACACGTTCCAGCAGAAGAGCGCTGCAAGCTCAACGCTAGGAGTCTTCACTCTTCTAGCCATCCTCTCTTCGTTCGCCACGGCTGCCTATGGATCCGATATCGCCGATATGCGCAAGCATTACGCACATTCACTGTCGGTTTCAGTCGTCTTTGCTGTTTGGCATCACATCTTCTATACCGGCGCGCTCTCGATGAATTGGCCGAGTGTCCTCGTGGGCTTCTGGAGCAACTATGCCTGGGCTGGAGGTATGATATACACTGAGCCAATGCAGAACATGATCAATGGCTTCATCGGCTCGAACAAAGGGAACACATCGCAAGTCGGTGCTGCGGGTACGGGCGAGAACAATCCTAATCTTGGGGGCGGCGTCGACATCCATCAGATATACAAACGAGGTGTGCTTCCTCGGGGTCTAAATCTTCAAGCTGCTTTATCGAAGCGCCAGTCCGTCGAAGCGAGCAGCGGGTTCCAGTACTACGGACTGCCAGTCAAACCTGGGCTTCCACTTCCAGGCAACTATTCGGGATTCGCTGGTACTCTTGCGACGGAACGTATCCCAGCGAGCAACGCATTCATGACTGGACTGCTCTGGTTCTTGATCTCGATTGCATGCATTGTTGTCTCCATACTCTGCCTGAAAGTTGTCGAAGGCCTGAGTAGAATTCGCATGGTCAAGAAGGAGCGCCTGGCATTCTTCAGAGGTCACTACCTTGCCTTCACCATGCTATCTGTTCTGCGCGCCGTCTTCATCGGGTTCTACATGTTGACATTCCTCGCCATGTTTCAGTTCTCGTACCTAGCCCTCTCTGCTCCTGTTGCAGTGGCCTGTATCGTCTTCGTTGCGGTGGTGTTCGGTATCGGCAGCATCGCCGCCTACGCTTGCTTCTCCAGACTCCGCATCGGGAAATATGTCTCTGAACCCGACCGCTTGAACATAGCAAGGCGAAGAGTGTGCAAGATCGTCCCATGGATCAGCATTTCCAGGAACAGCAGTATCCCGCGCTCTGAAGACGAGGTATATATTGTTACGATTCCTTGGTGGACGATACACGCCATGGCGGATACCATATCAATCCATGCTGATGAGCAATACACTACAAGATTCGGGTGGCTCGCCTCGCGCTATAGGAGAAGCCGCTGGTGGTTCTTTGTTGTCTGGCTATTCTACGAGTTCATTCGAGCAGGCTTCCTCGCCGGCGCATCAACTCAGCCCTTGATCCAGGTATTTGGACTCCTTGTGGTTGAAATTGTCGCATTCGCCAGTTTCGTTATTCTTCGGCCTTTCGAAGGACAGCGCCTCAACGTGATGGCTATGTATCTTCTTGGTTTCAGCAAGGTTGCTACTACAGCGCTTTCGGCAGCCTTTGATACACGGTTCGGCGTCGCCCGCATCTTGACAACGGTGATTGGCATCGTTATTATCGTCATACAGGGTTTTCTGACGATTGCTGTGATGATTTTCATCTTAATCGGAGTTGTCTCGAGCTACATGTCCATCGTGCGCAACCGAGAGGAGACCAATTTGTCGTGTTTGACCCCTACGCGTGAGAAGTATTTCGCGCACATGGACTTTGCAGTACAGGATATCCCTCGACCACGTGCGGTGTCGGTCCATTCCGCGCCGGAAGTACCCAAGACGCCATACTTCAAAGTCAAGCAGGTAAAGCGAATGGCCAAGCTCGAAGATGAAGATGACGAGTTCATGCGAGAGATCAACGCTCGTTCCGCCTCTGAGCACTTGCTGCCACAGCAAGATTGTCGCTACAATGCAGCTCGACCAAACCAAGGCAACAGGACGAGAAGTCTTCATTCGCAAGTGTCCTACTTGAGTCTACCCAGAGCTGCCCGGCAGCATCGTCCAAGCTGGAGCAGGCAAGATTATAGCGGTCCGATGGGTCTAGGACGTCAGCGAGCTGTGAGCGACGTTCAGACTCCAACTCGTGAGGAAAGTAACGAGACCATCGATAGACGAGAGAGTCCTCTCGGTACCTACCAAATTCAACCAGACACTCCGAGTCTTTCTTCATCGGCGTAAGATGAGCAAACCATGCAGAGCAGCCATACGACCAACATCAGCAGCAGAGAATCGCAAACCGAGTACATTTTCAGATAACAAACAGCTTTCGATCAACTTAACTCAGTATGATACGACGGGAATGGAGGACCGGATAGATTCTTCCCTTTCCACATCGACACAGCATCAGCACTGAACATGAACATCCGTGAATCTTTGACAGCAACACGCGAGCCACATCTTCTCTTCCATCTTCTTCAGCGACAGAGCGTCAGCAGTGTCTTGCGTCGGGCTGGGCGACGAGACAAAGATCCTGGCGTATGATTTAGAGAGGTTGGATATGGTATGTTTACGATGCGTATGAATAACGAACAACGAATGACGAGACAAATCCGGATGGCGGGTAGCTAGACAAAGGCGAATGTGCCAAGTAACGATGATAAGGATATAATGATGAAAGATTACGTCGCTCATAGCAGGTTTGGTGCGGTCGGTGCATGCGTGCGTGATGTGGTGGTTGACTCCACCTATGCGCAGAACTCCGGATGCCAGTGCGAAAAATCGGAGAAGAAAAGTTGGAACCAGGCGCGGGCCGCCGTTGACGTTGCGCGAGCATGCGACGGCGTCACCAGCCACACCACAGCGGGATCCATAGATGGCGGACAGCAACACCAGCGCTAGACGGCTCACGGCATTGCAAACAATAAATCCTGAAACGCTCATGGGGAATCATGATAATGTCGCTTCAAGCCGCTGGCAATCTCTCCCGCTCTTCGCATCCCAGCCTAGCAAATCTTGTCGCAGAAGCTCTGGTTGGGGGGACTGGATACCCGCCTGCCGCTGTTTAATCTCCACGACAGGGACGAACAGCCACTACACAGATTGAACGCAAGATTACGCGCCTGGGCATCGGACTTGAGAAGGCAAGATGGCATTTTGTATTGTTCCCGATGCCAGGTTAGCCGTGCTATTTCCAGAATGCCGTGCAAGATGTTGTGCGGGAGCCAAGAATCTTGATAGAGAATCATGGTCCAGACTGCCCAGTGCCAGGTCATTTGGGAGGGGGCTATGACAAGGTTGCGCTCCGTGGCCCACCCTTGTCAAGAGTTGCAGGTGGTGAGACATTGCGTTGAAAAAAAATCGTGTGCCGTTGCCCTGTTTACAGAGATTGCTTCATGTCACGACCCATGTTGGCGAAATCTGGAGCTGTGGCGTCACCTCTTCAGCGGGTGGAGGTGGAGACTGGAGTAAAATCGGACACAGGGCGCCACAGAACTACGTCACGGTTGCTGCTGACCACGGGTTCTTGCAACTCGCAACGGCTCCGTAGGCCGGATAAGAGCATGTAGGGGATTTTGGACGATCAAATATGGGTGCGTATGCGTACATGATGGCTACAGGTGAGGGGAAGGGGGGCGCAGTAACGCGTGGTTGGCACGATAACATTGTTGCGACGCACAACGTTGAGTTAGCCCTGCCGCATCAATCTGAATCATTCATCTAGGCGGCTTATCGAGGTCGGTCTACCTTCTTTGAGCGCGGCGGCATCGCGATGGTAGGAGGCGGCTGCGTGTTTTGCATGGCCCAGCCACGGCATTCTTCGATCGCTACTGCATCAGGGACCAACGGTGACGTCGCTGCTTCCTTAAGGTTGTGGCGCCCGCCCCACACGAGACCGTACCGACCAGGGATGACCTTGTTTTGCGCGACTGCTTTGAGCGCGCCGAATGTCCATCTTTGCCGTTTTGGGTGCACTTTGTGAGCAAACCTGACTTTTTGCACACTGACGTTGTCGACGCTTGGCTGTTTGCGGATCCCATACCAGAGTCACCTGCAGGATGAGTTTGAACGGAAATTTCGTCTGCACAGGGCGCCTGTGTCGAAGATGAGGTGAGGGAAGGCACGGACACGGTGTGACGTAGCTTTTGTGCAAGGGCAGTCGCTGTTTGCCCACAGTTAGTAGCCGCGACTGCTTATAAGTGAGAGGGTCTTTGTTGTTTGTCAACCTTCTCTACTCACATACACACCAACCATCTAACAACGAACCTACAAACAATCAATTCTATCTTCGACCTCGAAGAACCCTCTCCCACCCACCCGTACCAATAACATCACCAAAACACACACAAGAACAACACCGCAACAATGGGTGCCGTAGTATCTTGCATCAAGTCGGTTGTACGTATATATCCCTTTCGCTTTTGCCTGCTTGCCATGTGAACGAGTTGCTAACACGATCCTAACAGTTCCGCACCATCGGAAACTGCATCATGGCCATTGTCAACGCCATCGCTGCTGGTCTTAAGGCGATCATCAACGCCATCGTCTCCCTCTTCGGCATCATCATCAGCTGCCTGACCTGCGGTCGTGGCGGCGGCGGCAGGAGAAGGACCACGCACACTAGTAGAGTCTAGTGTGGACCCGTTTCTCACCTGTCGTTGTACTGATGAACGCGCGTGTTTGTCAGGATGGCGCATGAGGAGATTCGGGTACTACTGAATGGAACACGGACTGCTATTACAACGGACGATTGGACGAGGACGTCACTGCAAAGGTCGTACGACGATATCGCGATTGCATTATCGACACCGGGCGGCTTCTCAGCGAGAGTGACGGACCGAGCGAAGATTGTTTATTGAAAGAGCTGTGTGGATGTTTTATACCCTATACCCCCGAGTACGAGAAGGATGTGGATGTGGTAATGACGGGACTGCATGGAGTTTGAGCGACTATCCCACCCAGCGAAACCTTTTTTTCCTTTTTGTCTTTTCGCGTAACGTCTGCGAGAGATGGATGTGCTAGGGACGTGGAGGAAATCATTCTTGATCGATCACGACCTGTCGCATAGATACCCCCAGCTTTCAATGGATGCACTATAATACCCGACTTGTTTACCTTTACCTTTGTGAATACTGTTGTTGATGTCGGCCGTAGGACTTTGTATCCTTCACGGTTTCACGACAGTCGCGCGCAAATCTTCGTTCGCGCACTAACCAATGTTGCCTGACTACGATACTACTCTTCAACGCGGAAGCCCCCGTTTCCTCTCCGCGGATGCTTTTAGAGTTGCATTGCAGGACTTGACGATGCACATGATGGAAACGATAGCGTCTGCGCCATGGGATGGTAGCGCATGCGCTTGTATCACGCCGTCCACGGGAGCTTGGTACACTACAGAAACTCTATACGTCTGCGCCACATTCCCTAACATTCTACAATGATTTCTGTGCGACGATACCTCCTGTTGTCGCGTTTCGCAGAACAGATGGACATCATCTCTAGGACATTGGTTGCTATCTTGTCAACAGGTATTGAGAGATGTGGCGATGAAGCATGTTGTGCTGTACCTCACGTAGACTCACGCGAGTAGAAGTGGCATAAACTAGTAAGTGGACGGTCGCGAGGTAGTATGAAGAGGGTAAACAAACAAACAGGCGGAGATGTAGTCACCATTCTGAACACTGGGTCCAAGTAGCGAAGATGGCCTTGTATCTTATATATTACAATGCCAGCGATTGACAGGACAAAGATGAAGGAAAATGGCCTCGGAGAATTGACACGCGTAGACAAATCAAGGTTCACAGCAATCTCAATAACCTAGTAACACGTCTATCTACGCCTCCACGGGCGGTAAAATCTTCGCCTTCCTCATTCTCTCCCAGGAAATGAAATACCCTTCCGCCGTATCAATCTCCTCCATGAATCCCACCTCGCGACTCCTACTCAAATCATACTGCCTATCAAAATCAAACTGCACAAGCATAAAGTGCACAAACGCCCAATTCTGCTCATCGACAACAGCTTCCTTGAGCCCATGCTTCTTCGCAAGCAGCTTCCACGCCTCGATATGATCCCTGACAAATTTCTCCATCGGAACAGTCGCAGCAGTGGTATCATCAGGCGCAGCAGGAGGAACTTGGCCCTCGAGACCAAAGTGCTCAGCTAGCTTTGGCCATATCTGCGCCCAGGTAACAGATGCTGCGCCATTAGCAACGTTAAATACCTGGCCGTTGCCGCACTCTTTTGCATGTGTCGCAGCGTAGATTTCCATCTTGGCAAGCACGTCTTGGAACGTATCAGAGTGCGTAGAATGGTATCCGCGCACGTTGCCTGGAAAAGTTACGACGGCGTGTTTGCCGTGTACGGCTCTGTAGATGGAGAGGTACAGACCGATGCCTTGGGATAGGTTCATTGCGTTGGACGTGGGCGTAAAGCCTATGATGCCATCGGGACGGATTTCGGTAAACGTCCAGGGTTTTCCGCGCGACTTTTCTGTCAGGAGGTCGTATTGGGTGTAGTAGAAGATTTTGCTGGCGTAGGGTTTGGGGATGCGAGGTGTGGATTCGTGGAGGGGGACTTGAATGTTGACTTTGTCGGGGAATTCTAGACCGTAGCTTTTTTGGGAGATTGCGTTAGTGTGATGGTTTCGGAAGATGAGGGGGAAGGAGTATGGAAGCTTGGGGTCTTTTACCCTTTGCCTCCGGTCTGTAAAACGAATGATTCGAGTTTGGTTGAAACTTGTTCTACCGCTTCAATGGCAACTCTCAGGAGGTCTGTGTTGACTTTCTTGAGGCTTTCAAAGTCCCCAGTCTGGATATATGCTACCGAGTAGAATTAGCTTGTGACGTTGTCTGCCTCCATGGGGAGATTATACCGGTGAAGAAAACATGCGAGATGCTTTCTACATCTTCGACCCTTTCCCTTAACAACCTCACAACCTCAGAGACCGATTTAGTCAGATCGATCCCGCTCACAAGATTCAGTCGCGAGTCGGCTGGAAGCTGTGCCTGATCTAGAGTGAGGGGTCTGTTTGAAAGACCAGTGATCCGAGAAAAGGTAGTCGGGGTAGGATACGTTGTGATTTGGTTGAGCAGCGCCCAGCCAGATATCCCAGAGGCTCCAAAGATCAGGGCGTGAGACATGGTTTCGTTGGAAAAGCAGACAAGATGTCGATGATGTGTAAACTTGCTGCGACTATTAGCCGTATATGTATGTTACTTGTTCTGCGTGCAGCGATGGCTAGGTGATATGGAATCGACTTCTGATAGCATCTCGGTAAACCATGACGTTTGCCGATTAGGCGGATTTGTCAGTTGCTAGCTTCTCGGGATTGATTTGTAACATGGACATGCACATCGTACATCAGAGCATCTTCAACTCGAGGCCTTTTTGCTGCCACAACCGGAATTTGCTCATGCTGAGGATAGCCGGATGTCGACAACAGTGCCGGAGGTCAGCACCGGTTAGTGATTAGGCCGGTATGTAGAACCCGAAGTAACCGGCGCTAAGCAAACCTCCACCACGACCATCATGAGTCCAGCGAAAGGAATCTCTGAATCCCGGACTGGAAAAGAGCGTCTAGTCTCCGTTGGATAATGAGCATGCAGCCGGAATCGCAACCGCAACCGCATGCGCGATCTACCGCTCCTACCAGGTGCCGGGCCGCAAAAGCCTGTCGAGTATGTCACGAGAAGCGCGTCAAATGTGACGCCAGTGAACGCGGGACGCCTTGTACGCGTTGCGACCAAAGACAATTGCCTGGATGCACGCTGATGCAATCGAGAAGAGGCATCTATACCCGCAAGCCGCGGCGTAAGCCCCAAGGACCGACCGCTGGAGGATGCACAGACGTTTCCGGAAGTACTGGCCTCGCTGTGAGTGCTTCCACTGCCGCCACCAGTACTTCTCCTACCGTTGTACATGATGCTGGTACTGGTGCTGGTACCGCGAGTACTGCTGCGTCTGCTGAGCGCTCGCCGCCCGAGCACGAGGGCGTCTCGAGCACTCCAAGTACAGGCTGTGCGTCTTCTTACCGTGAGATAAGCTGGGCAGCCACATTTGACCATCTTCTCGAACGCTACCACAACAACGGGGATGCTCTAAACAAGCATTCCATAACCTACATCGGAGAAGCATCCCCCCTAGGCATCGTCCTGGAAAACCTCAGAGAAGGCGGCGCTCATCGCCACCAACTGCACCACCCGGGCCCTCCCTGCGGCGACCAAGATGCCGTTGCTGCTGCTGAGAGCCCCAAGCTCACCCATCCACCTGGCATGCGCCCAGAAGAACTCGCTTTCCTCGAAGCAAAACAGGCATTCACTGCGCCTCCAGATGAGACCGTAGACGCACTCATCAGCGTCTTTTTCGAGCGCGTCTTCCCGCTCTACCCCATTGTCAACCCTTCTGAACTCGTCCTACAGCACAAAACCCGGCGCATACCTTGGATCCTCCTCCACGCCCTCTGCTTCATGTCAGCGACATATTGCCCCCTAGCCATGATCCACCGCGCCGGCTTCAGCACCCGCACCCAAGCACGAAGCGCCTTCTACGACAAAGCCAAGGCCCTCTTCGACATGAGCTACGAGGGCAACAAGATTATCGCCGTCCAAGTGTGCATCATGATGAGTTTCTGGGGCGGGGGTCCAAGCCACTACTGGAACTTTTATACCTGGATCTGCACGGGCGTTACGATTGCCGAGACGATTGGGTTCCACAGGAGCATGGCTGGGGCGAATATCGCGAGCCAGGACCGCAGTCTGATTAAGCGGCTTTGGTGGATCTTGGTCATACGGGATGCCATGTGCGCGTCCATAGTCGGCCGTCCGATTCGCATCCATCTGGAGCAGTGCGATGTGGATGCGCTGACGCAGGACGACTTTGTCTACGATGATGATGATGATGCCGACTTGTCACTTCTTGACGAGTGCATGCGTAGTCCTCTTGCGCAGCAATCGGGTGCTTACCAGATGCACGCAACCAAGCTGGCTCTTCTACTCCGCCACATCATCGCCGTGAGATTCAATCCGAAGCGCAAACAGGATGCAGGTACTCCTGCGGTTGCCTCCCTGCAGGAAATGATGACTGCGTGGCGTAGGGAGCTCCCTCGAGAATTCTCCTGGGAGGATCACATTAGTACCCATTCCAATGTCTTCGCGTCCACGCTGCGTATCTTGTACAATCACAACGTCATCTTGGCTTACGTGCATAGTTCCATTGGCTCCTCTGCTGTACCCGAGCACGGAATCTCCGTTGCTGAAGCTTCTCCATTCTCGCAGCAAGCAACAACAGCAGCAGCAGTAGTTCAAGAAGAAGACATGCTCAGCGACGCAGCTCAGCAAATCGCCTCCGTGTCTTGCAATGTGGTCATGACGGATGACGGCCAGCTCCCGCCGCATGAGCTTTTCCATGGTCTCTTCGTCGCTTCCGTCGTGTTTTACATGATGCAGACGAATGGTACTACTGGCCAGAATGCGCTTGTGGCGCGCGCGGGCGTGTCTGGACTGATGAATTGCAAAATGGCGCTGCATGCTGCGAGGGATACTTGGGATGCGAGTCCGTGGATCACGCAGTTGTTTGACAAGGTGCTTTGCTTGGGGTTGCCTGCTGCTGCTTCGGCGGCGGATAGAAGAGCGGCGGGTGGTGGTGGTGGTGGTGGTAGTGATGAACGAGGTAATGGTGATGGTGACGGTGTGAATGCTATGGAAGGTGGTGGTGGTGATGGTATTATGGGCTTCAATGACCTGAGTGCTTCTTTTGATCTGGATGGTTTGGGTATGATGGCTGGGTATTATGGAGCGGCTTGGCCTAATCATCCTTTTCTTGGGCAGTTTGTTTGACCAATATCATCTGTCAATGTGTAAAGGGTATCTCAATTCATCAAATACACCAAGTCCTTAATGAACGAAAAAATTATCAAATTCTATATCTCCCTAAAACTCCCTTGGACAGGTTTCCTCTGCACTTGATCCCCCTGCGCCAACGGCGAAAACGCACGATACGGTTGCTGTTGCTGTTGCTGTCCTCCAGCGCCAGCAACACTCCCGCCCACGGGCGTATAACTCCTCTGCCCAGGGTACGCGGGCGCCGCATTCGTGAAACTAGCGTGATCTGTCGATTGGCTTGCTGGGTAGCCTGGCTGAAGGGCTGCTGGTGCTTGGGGAGGCGCGTAGGCATCGTTTTCATGTGAGTGGTACGAGGGGGATGGGTTGGAAGTGTAAGGGTCGGAGTTGTAATTGTTGTTGTTGTTGTTGTTGTTGTTGTAAGGGTTTGCAGGGCCGGGTGGTGAGGGGGATTGGTAGCGCTGGTCGACATGTTCGTCGTAGTAGTCTCTCTGGTCGTAGGTTTGCGGGACCTGTTGGCCGTATGCGCCTGGGCCTTGCTGGTTGTATTGACTTAATTGTTCTCGCGAGTCGTAGGCTTGTGCTGCGCCTGGCGAGCGACGACCGTATGGTTGCTGCTGTGGTTGGCCGTAACCATCACCAGCAGCGTAGGCTGGCGACGCTCTTCTGTATTCGTCCTGTTGTGCATACGGTCGACCATATCCTCCCTGGTTGTTCAACGGCGCTCCTTCGCTGACAAAGGACTCGTTCTGGTAGCCACCTTGAGGGTAACCGTAGTTGTCCATTGGCGATACTGGGGACCTGCCCGGGCCGGGAGATGGTCGTTTCGCTGGTACTGCTGCTGCTGCCACCATTCCCCCTCCCATGGATCCGCTCGTCACGCTGCCGTTACGGTCCAGCCTATCCAGCTCCATGTCGCCTTGTTTCTGCGGCACAGGCTGTTCCTCTACTTGGACGTGCACGTCGCGTCCGTCCTTCCACGTCGGCATAGCAGGTAGGGCGTCTTCATTGACAACGGCGCGCGTGGAATCAAACGTGGCAAATTGGGGTCTTTCGGGCTGGGCGGCGGCGTGCGGAGTGAATGTCGGCATGGCATTGGAGCGGTATTGCTGGTTGATTGGGCGGGTGTCGATGGGCGGAGCGGGCGGCGCAGCGGCGTGTGCTTGAGCATACGGGTTCTGGGCATAGGGATTCGGCTGAGGAGGCGCACCATAGGGCGTGGGGTACTGGGCTGCTGGGTCGCTCTTGACGCGCTTGTGTCCTCTTCCGCCACTGCCACTGCAGCAGCAGGTGCAGCATCGAAAGCAGCAGCACGCCAACTCGGCGCCGCAGCATATGCATCGCGCTATGCAGGTAATTACAGATATGAGGATGAGGCTTCCGACGATGATTGCGACAATGACAGGCCATCTGTTTGAATGTGAGCACGGGATTAGTCCGCTTGTCGGATTTCAGAGGGCTGATGCAACGCACTTGCAATAGGCCTTGGCCATACAATTGTCCCATGAGCTGAGTGTGATCCTCGCCTCGTCCAGGGGATTCTGGCGCGCAAACAGCGAATGCGCGAACAGCGACGGCATCGCGTGGTAATGTCTTCGATTCGATTCCTTCCGGCCAGCGGGTTTAAGGGGAGTCGCGAGTGCAAAGGCCGGGTATGGGATAGAACGGCTATAGATGGGGATATAACGATCGTCGGTTCACAACGTGCTTCATGTCGTTGTGAAATCCCACTGCATCAGGAAGGGGACGAGGTGAACAGCAGATGGCCTGTACATGTGTTTGTGCATTGGTCGACTCGGCTCCTTGAATGACGACGGGTAACCAAGGCGAAACGTCCGTGAAGCTTGGAAGGGGCGGGAGAAGGCCAAGCACCCTTGTCTACGCGGTTGGGTGGCTGAGTTAGCCGCTAATCCTCGTTTCGCATCGTTTTCGCTCTTATTCCCCGCAATAAAGCGTAACCGTTACGACGTATCTGTAGCGTATCGAGGATCCGAGTAAAAAGGTTGATGGAGCGTGGTCATGGCGCGCAATAGTCCTTCTATTGTTGGTGATCTGGCGGGTGGTGAAGCTGACAGCGGGGAATAGGTACGCGTGGCACGCCATGAGCAGAAAACCGCTGACCATCGATGGATTCGACAATATTCTGTATAGAGTGCGGGGAATATGAGCCTATTCTCTCTCAATCACTCGTAGTACACCATGAACTAGGCGTGCAATGACTACTGTTCGGGAAGAACGGCAGAGATGGCCACGATCCATCCGATATCCGATATGAGCATATGTAGAACAACGCCGTCGACTGAAAGCAAGACTTGTACAACGTGTTCCTCGTCCTTGACCATGGTATTCGCTCATGACCCCCGACTTAAAATAACCATGTGGTTTATCTGGAACTTTATCTCGATAAATTACGACATGTATTACACCAACCTTCGTCCTCACAGCCTGCCCGGCCACAAATGGCATGCTCCTTTCAAGCCTTTGGGCCAATGGGCTGCCATTGACAACCTGTACGGCGAGCGAGCTTGGATAGACAACGATACCGTCCTGGCTGGTGTTACTTCCATCAGTGGCTTTGAGGCGATGCTTTGCTTGGTTTACCTTTGGAGTCTAGTTCGGGGTCGCGGGTCGAGTAAAGCGACGAAGACAAATACTGTCCGCCCAATGACTACGCACACCGCCGTTATCGGTTTGATGGTTGCTGTGGCTCATTGGACCAAGATGTGGATGTATAGTAAGTTTGTGCCTTGACGTTGGGTGGCCTTTCTACTGAGCATGAGAACAGTTACCGCGCAGCAAGCTTCCCAACGCTTCTGCGAGCACAGTTCTATCCCTTCTCGTCTGATTTGGATGTTGGTCAAGTAAGCAGTTCAACGTATATACTTGTCCCAAGGTTGACTCGGAATGATAGCTATTCATCTCTTCTCTTCTCTGCGTATGCGACAGGGGTCTTTACGGGAGTGATAACATCGGGCTCCCAGGATCACGAGGAGACACAGCCACATCCAACGCCTCCGGCGGAAAAACAGCGTATTAAATAACCTCGCGGCCGCTTACAGTACTATCAGTGGGAAATCAAGAGCAACCTGTTTATCCATCAATACAATGGTACAAGTCTCCACAAGGCGTCTTGGGTGTGGTTCCGCCTGCGCTGCTACGTCCAACAGAACCAGGGTTCCAAGACCCCGCCCCTCCCCCGCACTAACCGCATCAACACCTCTCCCACGCCAGCTGCCCCTTCCAGCCAGCTCCAGCCCACCTGTCTCGCCCCGCCCCTCCCAACCACATTCACCTACGTCACCGATCACGCAGCTGCGTACTACGCACCTCTAGCCGGCTACATAACCCACACCATGTCGTCTCCAGCCCAGCCCTCTCCTCAAGTCCTACAAGCCTACCAGCAAAGACTAGAAACCCTTTACCAAAGTCTCCCGGACCTTGTCACTACCGAGCAGGAAGACAGAACCGGAATCGAAGCACTCGAACAAGACGTTGGTAACCTTGACGTCAAGGAACAAAACCTACAAGACAGGGCCAACAAGTACTGTCAAGAGTTTCTCTACATCGGCGGTCCTACACCCCCACAAACAAGACCCCACATCAACCTAAACCACCATGCCTGACCACCCCGTTGAGCAAGGCGCCGCTGGCAGTACGTTGACTGGCCCTTCCTCTTCCTTTCTCACCCTAGAAACAAACGCTGACCAAGTCATCGTCCCACACAGGCCTCACCGATAAGATCGCAAAAGAGTCGTCCGACTCGACCGCCTCTTCGCACGCGAACCACGCTGATATCCAGGCTCACAACTCAAAGGGGCCTGTTGTTCCTGATAGCATGCCCAAGGCTGAGAGCAAGGAGGAGCTTAAGAAGAGGGCTGAGGAGTTGAACAAATAGATGGTATGCGTCGTTGGCACAGTGAAAGGGGACTAGGATGGAAAGTAGAAAGAGGAATAACGAATATGTCATGATGTGTCGTGTTTGTTCGTGTGCGTTATGGTGCTGATAAGTGCTTCCTGTTTTCGCTTTCAGATAGATACGTGTACTATGAGCATTTGCATTGGCGCGCTTGATTGATCTAAGCCATTTCTACTCATACCCTCTCTCTCAACGCAATCTGCGATGTTAGCACCTGAGGTACCGTACCGAGGGCGATTCATCCAGGAGGGGGTCGATGTCGGAGGAGAAGTACCTAACATCCTTCATTTCGGTTCATTCAGCCCAGGGAAACTAGGGCCCCGTTTCACTAGTCGGGTAAGTCATTATAGATAGCTAGGCATTTGACAGCATGCACGCATCGTTTACCGGTGAGTGTGGTGAGCATGTGGGTGGTCAAAGACAAAGTGTTGTTGCTTGGAGGAGACGGGATGGACCGTGAGGCCGAGTGGTGAATACTAGGCTGATCATGTTTCAGCTACCAGAGTACCTTGGGAGTGCTGCCTAATCAAGCCACAATCTCACCGGTACTGCTGGCTCGCTGCGAGTTGCCCCACCATAGACCCGTGGGCAACACTTCGCCAACGGCTACACTCCGATTCACTTCATACACAGTCCGTCTGGCGAAATCGTCTTTGAAACCAGTGGGCCTTGTGGCTCCTTTTTCTCACATCCACTGCTTTTTGGCTGTACGCCGCCCCTCTCGAGTCCTGCACTATGGAACCAATGAGCCACTCGGCGGAAAATAACACTCTCTGCGAGCGCTGCAGCCTTCTCAGCTTTGATGATCTTGCACTTGGGGGTCGGGAACTAGTATATGAAGATGGCATTCCACGACTTGATTTCTCATATGACCGGATTGAAGTCCGTCCCAAAGTTAACATGCCAGACGATCAAGACGAGTGGGGTTATAAACTGGTCCGCCTTGATTGGGAGATGGAGGACATCCTGCCTGATATGCCACGATTGTATCGTTCCTCTCAGCTTGGTTGTGTATTCTGTCAAGCTTTACTCAGTTCACTAGAGGATGCATTCGCGCAAGAAATCAAGTTTTATACCACACATAGCGGTACGCTGCATTCGGTTGCGTATATTTCGCTAAGGGATGGAGGTATCGAAGGGCTGCTAGTGAAAACGACTTTTAATCCGAACAGATCTTGTATGGGTTACAGGCCGACTTATGATCATCCGAACAGATCTCCTATGGATTACAGGACGACTTATGATCATCCGAACAGATCTCCTATGGATCACAGCACGATGAGGCAGCGGAGCCGCCGTGCACGAATAAACAACGATAAAAATGCGGGGCCTCACTACCCTTCTGATCGGGGCAGATCTTACAAAAGAGAGATCCGAATTCTTTTTCCTATTGAGGCAGACAGTAGTGAGTCAAGCTACCCAGCTGAGTTTTAGATTGTACAGACTAACTTTTTGATCTAAAGATTGTAAGCAATGGCTAGGAGCTCAATCCGCGCGTGAAACTTCGTACTTGGACCCTGGGAACATTGCCACAATTCGCCGATTTCTCGATCAATGCACGTCAATATGCCACCCTGAGATATCATCTCCATTCATGCCTACAAGGCTCATAGATGTTGGCCATGACGCATCCGTTCTCCCTCGTCTGGTGTTTTCCTCCGAAGTTCGCCAATCTGAGCAGATCAAGTACGCTGCCCTGAGCTACTGCTGGGGTGACAAAAAAGACGCTGAGTCACAATTCAAGACCGAGAAAGCATCTCTTGAAGACAGGTGCACAAGTCTGCCCCACGAACTTATGACATCGACTACCAAGGATGCCATCGCGATCACAAAGGCAATTGGCCTTCGATACATCTGGATAGACGCTCTTTGCATCATACAAGATGACAAGGATGACTGGTCGCACGAGTCCTCCCAAATGAATTTAGTTTATCGCCATGCGTTTGTCACTTTCTGCAGCCTTAACTCAAACTCATGTCACGAAGGCTTCCTCAATAGAGCGCCTGCAATTAAGTTTCCCTTCCAGTCGAATTTACGCAAAGCTATCAATGGTTCTTACTTGATTCGTCTACGATCAAGAACGGGTGGGAGCCTACAATGCGCAAAGTATGAGTGGGACTACCATTTGTCCACGTGGAGTAAGAGATGCTGGACGTATCAGGAAATGGAAATGTCGACTCGACTCCTTCTTTTTGGAAGCCTGAAGATGCATTTTGCTTGTGGCAGATACCAATGGACTGAAGGAGATGAAGCCCCCATGAATAAAACCTCATCGAGAATCCTGAGCCAGGTTGCCAGGTTCAAGACATCTTGCATCTCTTCCAGAAAGCTATATGAGTGTTGGGGCTCGTTAATCAACGATTACGGCAAACGCGCAGTGACACTCGACAAGGATCGCCTTCCTGCAATTGCCGGACTTGCTCGCATAGTAGGCGAGGCACTACAGGACCAATATCTTGCCGGACTCTGGAAAGGAGATTTACTCGAATCCTTGCTGTGGCAAAGCATTGGTACTCAATTGTCACGTGGACTTGAAGTTCATCTTCAGAATATTCGACAACGTAATTATGTTGCCCCATCCTGGTCTTGGGCAGCATGTCCAGGTGTAACAAGTGATAGGGGTACCAATATTTATTCTCG
This sequence comes from Alternaria postmessia, assembly GCF_024291825.1. Taxonomy (NCBI): domain Eukaryota; kingdom Fungi; phylum Ascomycota; class Dothideomycetes; order Pleosporales; family Pleosporaceae; genus Alternaria; species Alternaria postmessia. The sequence goes on along the minus strand of NW_026260226.1, from coordinate 5,438 downwards.
TCGTCGTATAATCAAAGAGGCGTCTATAGTGGATGTTGGCGTTGATACTGATTCTGAGGATCCATATGGGCGAATTTCTGGGGGTTTTCTTCGTATTCGCGGGAAACTGCTTGCAATGCCGATATGGTCATCATCCAGCCAACAAGAGGAGTGGTCAAATCTCTCGATTCACCAGGCGATACTGATCGGCCCCTCTATCAGCGATTATCACGAAGTTTCCACAGACTGGCTCCATAAAGATAAAGAGCAAGGACTGGATCTTCTCGTTATGATGCTTCTCTTCCGGCATGAGCCCGTTGGTAAAAAACGAGAACCTTGTTCACAAGCTCTGTTGCTACATCCTGCAGACGCGCCGAAGCAGTATTATCGAGTGGGAACGATAGTTTCTGTTGGGAAAAATTCGTACAAAGATATGGTAACTTGGTTCAAGGACAGCCAAGAAGATACAATCTGCATCATCTGATATGGGGTCACCTTAGGAGAAGAGCAGATGCAGCGCAGCAGCGTTGAGGGAAGTACACATTTACAACTGAGGACATATTCTACGGATAGATGAGGACTTCCAAGAGTGCCTTGGTAGTCAATGAGGATATCGAGGACGGCGTCAATCATCTCGTCAGGAAGTTCGGGAGAGCGAGCGAACTAAGCTGAGCATTGGACAATTCATAGCTATGAGTGCGTCAGTACTTCACTAAGAACGAAGTGATTTGCCACGAGACAGAGGCAGCTTAAGAAGGCTTCCTTACAATTAGGGGTGAGTTCGAGGGAGGTGGGAGTGACTTTGGTGTTGTCGAAATGGCTACTGTATACGAGTAAGACAACGATTTTATACGAACAGAAAAAGAACGAAGAACAAGACTAGAAGGAGACGAGATTGCTGAGAATCTTGTCTTCAGCTGCTCATCTGTACGCTAATGCAGTATCAATGAATGCATTGGATGGGGAAGTTATCTTGGATGACCATTATCATAAACAGCGCTACCTTATGTCAACATCGCTATCACCCCACCCCACCGTCATCAATCTCATAAATTTTTAAGTAGAAACCCTCCGCTCTGCTGGTTCTGGAAAACCCTTTCAGGATCGTACTTCTCCGCGACCTCCTTGAGCTTCTGCACATTGGCAGCACCATACGATGCAATCGGGTTCTGGTCGCGCGACGCATCATTGGTGAAGATGAAAGGTATGTCGAGGCCACGTTCTTTACTCAGCTGCTTCATGGTGTCGGTGACTGCGATGGGCACGGCGCGCACTGCCGCATCGTCGGCGGCAGCAGTCCAGTCAACTAGCGTAGTCCACCCTGATATCTTGTTAGATCATAAAAAAGAGAGGCTGTATTGATGTGACCTACATTGGTGCGTCTTCTCAGGAATACCCATGGGATTTCCACCGGCGGCATTGCTAGCTGCAGTTAAACCTGCGGTGATAGGCTGCAGCACAAATGTCATGTTTGCGCCTGTCTCAGCATGTACGGCGGTCGCCTTTTCTTTCCAAATGGCGTAGACGTCTTTGTAAAGTTGAGCGTCCACATCCGAGCTAACGCCCCGGTAATCGTGACTGAGGATCGGTCAGCAGGATGGACGCACGTCTTAGTATCCGAGAAGCTCACCGCATAGGTTCCGAGGAAGAGGTAGATGCTAATATCTGGGAGAGAATGTTTACAGTGCCAGTCGTAGGCGGAACCGCAACGGCGAGAGGGGAGGGTAGGTCGTCAAAAGCAGCAAAAATGTTGGGAGGCGCTTCAGGCTCGGCGTAGAGGAACCCTAATGTGATGGAATCGAGACCAATGATCATTGCTACGGTGGCTTTGGAGTCGGACGATGCAGTTTCCTGCCACTTGGCAAAGGCGTCGATGCAGGCCACAGCATTATCGGAGCTGTAGACAGACACGGTATACCATATCTTATGTACAGGAACGGTGTACATGTCGAATTTGGTAACAATGCCTGATTCTCAGTGAGCAAAATAATCCTACACGAACAGTCAGAGACTTACCGAAGTTGGGTCCTCCGCCTTTGAGAGCCCAGAACAGATCACTGTTGGAATCGGCGTTGGCATTCACAACAGATCCATCCGCCAGGACGACCTCAAAGTCCTTTACATTGTCTGCTGCGAGACCATATTTGCCAGAAAAATGGAAGAAGCCACCTCCGAGTATCAGTCCGCCTACTCCGACTTGAGGAATACGTCCTCCAATCACACTTAGTTCACACGAGTCCAAGGCCTCATAAACCTTTCCCCACTTTTGGCCAGGTCCTATGCTAGCGACTTTCTTGTCGTCACTGACACTGATCGCGTTCAATTTCTGGAGATCGATCAGAATGCCGTCTTCACCGATCGACGACCATCCGGGGTTCGGTGAGTGTCCTCCGCTGCGCGTAGCGAACTTGAGCTTGAAAAATTTGATAATCATCATAGCCACAGAAACATCTTTCTTGCTCTCGGCCAAAACAACACAGCTTGGCGACTTCCAGCATGTTTGTGACCTGTGGCCTAAAGTAAGTACTCAAAAAGTCCAGAGGCAAAAGTCCAGACATAATAGAGACTAACCAATTATCGTCCGTCAAGGTGGCGTTGACAGGCTTTGAGTTTACTTTGGTCTCTCCTAGGATCAGCTTCAGTACTGCGCAAGCTGCACTGGTCAGCATCGAGCCATCCTCGGATTTTCCAGTCAGGAATTCATCGATGGCAGGGTAGTCACTGAAGACATTTAGAACGGCGTTAGCCTGCCCATCAGGAAGGTCGAGAGAGCGGACCAAGCTAGGAATTGGGCTGGGCATGGAATGATTCATAGCGACTAATGCGTCGGTTGTCAACTGGGAACGAGGTGAGTCGACACGAGGCAGAAATGATGCGGAAGTAGCTGCTATCACGCTGGCGCCAATGAAGTATCCAATGCAGTGAAGTGTAACCATGATATTGACTGCGCCGTAATCGTAGTGACCGCGCCGTGCTAGAAGCCTTGGGCCTGTTCCGGGAGTCTGGTTTGTAATATATGTGGCACCATCTGCCGTAAGCACAGCTGTCGCATTCGTGGCTTATGCGGCAATCCCGTCTGACATCTGAAATGTGGGATAGAGTCATAGTGAAGGGTGGTGACCCTGCGTTCTCCAGGCTGTCATAGCGCCACCATTGCGGCATCCTTGTATCTAATGCTAGGCTAGATGTGGATAGATAATTTGGTTTCCGTGATTGTGCCGGAGGAGGCTACGAATGCGGCAGCTTAAGGCCCACCGCCAAGCACGGCAAAGCCAGTCGCGGCAATGCATGCTGCAACTCCATGATGTCCGAGGCTACGCATTCTTCCATTCTTCCATATCAGTTGCATCGTGCACCTCAACACTGTCGGTACGGGCATGTACTCCAAAAGTGATGCAGCAAGCAAGCAGTCGGCTTCGGCCCACAGTATAAACATGACACCCTCTGCAGTATATTCACTTTGTCCACACTATCTCACGTCATTCTCTTGTCAGCATGTCTTCTGAAAAATCCAAAGTGGCCCCCAAAGAATCCCTGGCCTATCAATACGGCGGTAATCACAGCACGGGATGGTTGGGTTATGTCCCTGCGCGGTGGCTTCCGTACATTCAGCTCGCCCGCCTGAGCCCACCAGTTGGACTCTTTCTCATCTACATCCCCCACTCGTTCGGCCTGCTATATGCGGCGATTCGACAGCGGGCCGAGCCCTTTGAAGTGGCTTACGCCTCCCTTCTACTCTTTGGTGCAAGCTTCTTCGTATCCAACGCTATCCACATCTGGAATGACTTGATCGACGCGCCTCTGGATGCAAAGGTTGAGCGCACGCGCAATCGACCCATTCCCCGTGGTGCCGTCTCACCGAGTGCAGCGCTGATATTCAGTGCGTCCCAGGCTGTGTGCGCCGCCCTGTTCTTACCCCTGCTAAAAGGAGACGTGGCCAAGAACACCATTCTCAGTGCGCCTGGTTTCCTCGCCTGGCTTTACTACCCGTATGCAAAGCGACACACGTACTGGACTCAGACCGTCCTTGGAATCTGTCTTTCGTGGGGTATTGTGGTCGGTGCAGTTGCACTTGACGTCGAACCGTACTCTTTCCAGACCGGCCAAGTCGACATGCCACTACTTTTGCTATTCGTAGCGAGTACACTGTGGACGATGCTTTACGACAGCGTGTATGGTTTTCAGGACCTGGAAGACGACGTTGCTGCTGGTATCTACAGCATGGCAGTGTTGTTTCAGTACAATATCAAGCTCGTGTTCTGGCTCATCGTCGCCATGATTGCAGCAGCCTTAGGGAACATGGGGTATTATGCTGGGATGGGCGCCCTTTACTACATAATTAGTGTGGGAGGAACGACAGCTTTTCTCAGTCTTATGGTCGCTTATGTTGATCTCCGTAGTTCTCAAAGCTGTTGGTGGTGGTTCTCCACAGGCTTTTGGTATGCTGGTGGCTCTATCGCGGGTGGCTTACTCTCCGAGTACGTGACCATGATCGCTCGTGCTCCTGGCTTCGAGTGAATTTCAGCCGTTGCTAGCTTACCGACAACATGGCGAATGAAACACATCACCCAAGGTCTGGAAGATGCTGATTTCGAGAGCCATGCAAGCGGAGACTGATACGAAAGATGACGGCATATAGTGTCAATTCGACAATTCTGCTTGATCACGTGTAGAGTCCGCTAACGAAAATAACATTCTTGCAAGATATTGTGCCCTCCAATTTATTGAAGGTCTGCATGTGCGCCGCAGATGGGCTGATTCTTCAGTCTGGCCAATCACTTTCGTTAGCGCGCTCTGCGGGTGGTCCCATCCGTTTATGCCAGCCTGCCCGTGCTGACCCCATGCGCTTACCGGGTAATCTAGACCGACAAGGGCGGCCACTGTGCTCCTTCCGAACAAAGAAAACTTGGTGTAACATTGCTGTAATCTCGGAACGTTCTGTTGGTAAATCTAGTCCCCGTTCGTGCTAATGACCGAAGCGTCGGTGACCGCGCCTTGCACGGGGGTGTAGGCCCGAGGCCACGCGCGCTCTGTGGTCTGGAGATTATCGGGAACCCCGTCCTGTCAGTTATGGACGTATAGTCTCACTCTTTCGACAGACTATCAACTCAATTGCACCTGTAGTGAGTTATCGGCATGATACCGCCACCCACCGTTGTCAACAACCAAAATCGGCATTATGGAGTTGTGGCTGGAATCACCGTGCTTGGTTTTGTATCCATCGCGTTGACTCTGTTAAGACTGCGGTGCCGGTATGTTTCGCGCACGATCGGATACGACGACTATGCGATCATTCCAGCTTTGGTGAGTTGCACACGCCCAAGTCTCATGATCTCAGAGTTGCTATCAGTCAATCAGTCAGTTGTCAGTTCATCTTTGCGGTTCAAACTGTCAGTCTGGAGGTAGTGAACTGACCTGATTGACTGCCAAGACATTTTTTAGAATCGCGAACTGAGACT